>NC_092151.1:92160019-92327519 GCF_045791955.1 Oncorhynchus clarkii lewisi | reverse complement strand
CAATAAAACCAAAAAGATAACCGCCATATTGGGTAGTCAACAGAAGTCAGAAATAGCATTATAAATATTCACTTACCTTTGATGATCTTCATCAGAATGCACTCCCAGGAATCCCAGTTCCACATTAAATGTTTGATTTAGTTCGATAATGGCCATCATTTATGTCCAAAAAGCTACTTTTGTTAGCACGTTTGGTAAACAAATCCAAAGTCATGAATCGCGTTCCCTAGTTGCAGACGAAATGTCAAAAAGTTCTATTACTGTCCGTAGAAACATGTCAAACAATGTATGGAATCAATCTTTAGGATGTTTGTACCAATAATGTTCCAACCGGAGAATTCCTATGTCTGTAGAAAAGCAATGGAACGAGAGCTAACTCTCTCGTGACCGCGCCTCAGAGCCTGTGGCACTCTGCCAGACACCTGGCACAAACAGCCCTTATAAGCCCCCACTTCACAGCAGAATCCTCAAAGAAGTTTCTAAAGACGGTTGCCATCTAGTGGAAGCCTTAGGAAGTGCAACATCACCAATATCCCACTGTGTGTTCAATAGGGGCTGGGTTGAAAATCGACCAACCTCAGATTTCCCACTTCCTGTTTTAGATTTCTTCTCAGGTTTTTGCCTGCCATATGAGTTCTGTTATACTCACAGACATCATTCAAACCGTTTTAGATACTAATAATAATATGCATATATTAACAACTGGGACTGAGGAGCAGGCCGTTTACTCTGGGCACCTCTAGGCACCTTTCATCCAAGCTACTCAATACTGCCCCTGCAGCCATAAGAAGTTCATGAAAGACCACCATGCTAGATGCTAATGCTAATCCCGGATGTTGCGTATCTGATAGTTTCAAAATAAAAACAATTCTTACTGAACATACAGTTTTAAAGTATGTATTGGATTTGTTGGCATGGACTCATTTACAGAACATTATTAATAAGAACAAATTTATGAAGTGAATTTATGAAGTAAAATTGACCCAGATTAGAATACATGTCTTTTTCACCCAAGATGCAATATGCAATTATATATTTTTCCTTTATTTAACCAGGCATGTCAGTTAAGAACAAATTCTTATTTACAATGATGGCCTAGGAACAGTGGCAACTGCCTTGTTTGGGGACAGAACGACAGATTTGTACCTTTTGGTTTCAAATTCAACGTGCTAACCACTAGGCTACCTGCCGCCCCAAATTCATGTAATGATTGTTTTGTTTACAGGTTTTTAAATTATACGGTCATAAACTTGTGCAATCTGAAAAGTGTAATTAGTAGTCAATAAATAATTAAACAAATTGGATCTGAATGCTCCTACTAATCACCCTGTTTCTCTCTCTCTCTGTGCTTGAGGACACACTGGCTTGATGATTCCTTGCTGTGCCTGTCCTAAATCCACCGGGTCATGCTGACTATCCCATGCTGCTGACTACCAGGCATGCCCTGGACTGATTCCTGACTACCAGGCATGCCCTGGACTGATCCCTGACTACCAGGCATGCCCTGGACTGATCCCCGACTACCTGGCATGTCCTGGACTGATACCTGACTACCTGGCATGCCCTGGACTGATTCCTGACTACCTGGCATGCCCTGGACTGATCATTGACTACCTGGCATGTCCTGGGCTGATGCCTGACTACCTGGCGTGCCTTGACTGATCCCTGACCACCTGGCATGTCCTGGACTGATCCCTGACTACCTGGCATGTCCTGGACTGATCCCTGACTACCTGGCGTGCTCTGGACTGATCCCTGACTACCTGACATGTCCTGGACTGATTCCTGACTACCTGGCGTGCCCTGGACTTATCCCTGACTACCTGGCGTGCCCTGGACTGATCCCTGACTACCTGGCGTGCCCTGGACTGATCCCTGACTACCTGGTGTGTCCTGGACTGATTCCTGACTACCTGGCGTGCCCTGGACTTATTCCTGACTACCTGGCGTGCCCTGGACTGATCCCTGACTACATGGCGTGCCCTGGACTGATTCCTGACTACCTGGCGTGCCCTGGACTGATCCCTGACTACATGGCGTGCCCTGGACTGATTCCTGACTACCTGGCGTGCCCTGGACTGATTCCCGACTACCTGGTGTGCCCTGGACTGATCCCTGACTACATGGCGTGCCCTGGGCTGATTCCTGACTACCTGGCGTGTCAAATCAAATAAAATGTTATTTGTCACATACACATGGTTAGCAGATGTTAATGCGAGTCTAGCGAAATGCTTGTGCTTCTAGTTCCAACAGTACAGTAATATCTAACAAGTAATCTAACAATTCCCCAACAACTACCTAATACACACACATCTAAAGGGGTGAATGAGAATATGTACATATAAGTATATGGATGAGCGATGGCCGAGCGACATAGGCAAGGTGCAGTAGATGGTATAAAATACAGTATATACATGTGATATGAGTAATGTAAGATATGTAAACATTATTAAAGTGGCATTATGTGCATTGTGTAAAGTGACCAGTGATCCATTTATTAAAGTGTCCAGTGATTGGGTCTCAATGTTGGCAGCAGCCGATTAACTCAGAGAGGATGCTGCCTGCATTGAGACCCAATCACTGGCCACTTAAATAAATGGATCACTAGTCACTTTATAAAATGCCACTCTAAATAATGGCACATGAATAATGTTTACATATCTTACATTACTCATATCACATGTATATACTGTATTGTATACCATCTACTGCACCTTGCCTATGCCGCTCGGCCATCGTTCATCCATACTTAAATGAACATATTCTCATTCACCCCTTTAGATTTGTGTGTATTAGGTAGTTGTTGGGGATTCTTAGATATTACATATTCTGATTCAGATTCTGAAACGTAAGAATGAAGTTGATTCTGATTCTGATGTTCAGTAAGCACAACTTTTACTTTGAAAATATCAGACCAGGGGTTCAGTTTCTTTAAGGCCTGCTATGTTACAGGTGAAATAACGCCAGAAAACGAATGAAACAGATGTCCCTGCACTTGATGATGTAATCTAATGAAACAGATGTCCCTGCACTTGATGATGTAGCCTAATGAAACAGATGTCCCTGCACTTGATGATGTAATCTAATGAAACAGATGTCCCTGCACTTGATGATGTAATCTAATGAAACAGATGTCCCTGTACTTGATGATGTAGCCTAATGAAACAGATGTCCCTGTACTTGATCATGTAATTTAATGAAACAGATGTCCCTGTAGTTGATGATGTAGCCTAATGAAACAGATGTTCCTGCACTTGATAATGTAGCCCAATGAAACACATGTCCCTGCACTTGATGATGTAGCCTAATGAAACATATATCCCTGCACTTGATGATGTAATCTAATGAAGCAGGTGTCCCTGCACTTGATGATGTAATCTAATGAAACAGATGTCCCTGCACTTGATGATGTAGCCTAATGAAACAGATGCCCCTGAACTTGATGATGTAATCTAATGAAACAGATGTCCCTGTACTTGATGATGTAATTTAATGAAAGAGATGTCCCTGCAGTTGATGATGTAGCCTAATGAAACAGATGTCCCTGCACTTGATGATGTAGCCTAATGAAACAGATGTCCCTGCACTTGATGATGTAATCTAATGAAACAGATATCCCTGCACTTGATGATGTAATCTAATGAAACAGGTGTCCCTGCACTTGATGATGTAATCTAATGAAACAGATGTCCCTGCACTTGATGATGTAGCCTAATGAAACATATGTCCCTGCACTTGATGATGTAGCCTAATGAAACATATGTCCCTGCACTTGATGATGTAGCCTAATGAAACAGATGTCCCTGCACTTGATAATGTAATCTAATGAAACAGATGTCCCTGTACTTGATGATGTAGCCTAATGAAACAGATGTCCCTGCACTTGATGATGTAGCCTAATGAAACATATGTCCCTGCACTTGATCATGTAGCCTAATGAAACAGATATCCCTTTACTTGATGATGTAATCTAATGAAACAGATGTATCTGTAGTTGATGATGTAATCTAATGAAACAGATGTCCCTGTACTTGATGATGTAGCCTAATGAAACAGATGTCCCTGTACTTGATGATGTAATTTAATGAAACAGATGTCCCTGTAGTTGATGATGTAGCCTAATGAAACAGATGTTCCTGCACTTGATGATGTAGCCTAATGAAACATATGTCCCTACAATTGATGATGTAGCCTACTGAAACAGATATCCCTGCACTTGATGATGTAATCTAATGACACAGATGTCCCTGTACTTGATGATGTAATCTAATGAAACAGATGTCCCTGCACTTGATGATGTAGCCTAATGAAACAGATGTCCCTGCACTTGATGATGTAGCCTAATGAAACAGATATCCCTGCACTTGATGATGTAATCTAATGAAACAGATGTCCCTGTACTTGATGATGTAATCTAATGAAACAGATATCCCTGCACTTGATGATGTAATCTAATGAAACAGGTGTCCCTGCACTTGATGATGTAATCTAATGAAACAGATGTCCCTGCACTTGATGATGTAGCCTAATGAAACATATGTCCCTGCACTTGATGATGTAGCCTAATGAAACATATGTCCCTGCACTTGATGATGTAGCCTAATGAAACAGATGTCCCTGCACTTGATAATGTAATCTAATGAAACAGATGTCCCTGTACTTGATGATGTAGACCAATGAAACAGATGTCCCTGCACTTGATGATGTAGACCAATGAAACAGATGTCCCTGTAGTTGATGATGTAGCCTAATGAAACAGATGTCCCTGCACTTGATGATGTAGCCTAATGAAACAGATGTCCCTGCACTTGATGATGTAGCCTAATGAAACAGATGTCCCTGCACTTGATGATGTAGCCTAATGAAACATATGTCCCTGCACTTGATCATGTAGCCTAATGAAACAGATATCCCTTTACTTGATGATGTAATCTAATGAAACAGATGTATCTGTAGTTGATGATGTAATCTAATGAAACAGATGTCCCTGTACTTGATGATGTAGCCTAATGAAACAGATGTCCCTGTACTTGATGATGTAATTTAATGAAACAGATGTCCCTGTAGTTGATGATGTAGCCTAATGAAACAGATGTTCCTGCACTTGATGATGTAGCCTAATGAAACATATGTCCCTACAATTGATGATGTAGCCTAATGAAACAGATATCCCTGCACTTGATGATGCAATCTAATGACACAGATGTCCCTGTACTTGATGATGTAATCTAATGAAACAGATGTCCCTGCACTTGATGATGTAGCCTAATGAAACAGATGTCCCTGCACTTGATGATGTAGCCTAATGAAACAGATATCCCTGCACTTGATGATGTAATCTAATGAAACAGATGTCCCTGTACTTGATGATGTAATCTAATGAAACAGATGTCCCTGCACTTGATGATGCAATCTAATGAAACAGATGTCCCTGCACTTGATGATGCAATCTAATGAAACAGATGTGCCTGTACTTGATGATGTAATCTAATGAAACAGATGTCCCTGTACTTGATGATGTAGCCTAATGAAACAGATGTCCCTACACTTGATGATGTAGCCTAATGAAACAGATATCCCTGCACTTGATGATGTAATCTAATGAAACAGATGTCCCTGCATTTGATGATGCAATCTAATGAAACAGATGTCCCTGCACTTGATGATGCAATCTAATGAAACAGATGTGCCTGTACTTGATGATGTAATCTAATGAAACAGATGTCCCTGTACTTGACGATGTAGCCTAATGAAACAGATGTCCCTGTACTTGATGATGTAATTTAATGAAAGAGATGTCCCTGCAGTTGATGATGTAGCCTAATGAAACAGATGTTCCTGTAGTTGATGATGTAGCCTAATGAAACAGATATCCCTGTACTTGATGATGTAGCCTAATGAAACAGATGTCCCTGCACTTGATGATGTAGCCTAATGAAACATATGTCCCTGCACTTGATGATGTAGCCTAATGAAACATATGTCCCTGCACTTGATGATGTAGCCTAATGAAACAGATGTCCCTGCACTTGATAATGTAATCTAATGAAACAGATGTCCCTGTACTTGATGATGTAGACCAATTAAACAGATGTCCCTGTAGTTGATGATGTAGCCTAATGAAACAGATGTCCCTGCACTTGATGATGTAGCCTAATGAAACAGATGTCCCTGCACTTGATGATGTAGCCTAATGAAACAGATGTCCCTGCACTTGATGATGTAGCCTAATGAAACATATGTCCCTGCACTTGATCATGTAGCCTAATGAAACAGATATCCCTTTACTTGATGATGTAATCTAATGAAACAGATGTATCTGTAGTTGATGATGTAATCTAATGAAACAGATGTCCCTGTACTTGATGATGTAGCCTAATGAAACAGATGTCCCTGTACTTGATGATGTAATTTAATGAAACAGATGTCCCTGTAGTTGATGATGTAGCCTAATGAAACAGATGTTCCTGCACTTGATGATGTAGCCTAATGAAACATATGTCCCTACAATTGATGATGTAGCCTACTGAAACAGATATCCCTGCACTTGATGATGTAATCTAATGACACAGTTGTCCCTGTACTTGATGATGTAATCTAATGAAACAGATGTCCCTGCACTTGATGATGTAGCCTAATGAAACAGATGTCCCTGCACTTGATGATGTAGCCTAATGAAACAGATATCCCTGCACTTGATGATGTAATCTAATGAAACAGATGTCCCTGTACTTGATGATGTAATCTAATGAAACAGATGTCCCTGCACTTGATGATGCAATCTAATGAAACAGATGTCCCTGCACTTGATGATGCAATCTAATGAAACAGATGTGCCTGTACTTGATGATGTAATCTAATGAAACAGATGTCCCTGTACTTGATGATGTAGCCTAATGAAACAGATGTCCCTACACTTGATGATGTAGCCTAATGAAACAGATATCCCTGCACTTGATGATGTAATCTAATGAAACAGATGTCCCTGCATTTGATGATGCAATCTAATGAAACAGATGTCCCTGCACTTGATGATGCAATCTAATGAAACAGATGTGCCTGTACTTGATGATGTAATCTAATGAAACAGATGTCCCTGTACTTGACGATGTAGCCTAATGAAACAGATGTCCCTGTACTTGATGATGTAATTTAATAAAAGAGATGTCCCTGCAGTTGATGATGTAGCCTAATGAAACAGATGTTCCTGTAGTTGATGATGTAGCCTAATGAAACAGATATCCCTGTACTTGATCATGTAGCCTAATGAAACAGATGTCCCTGCACTTGATGATGTAGCCTAATGAAACATATGTCCCTGCACTTGATGATGTAGCCTAATGAAACATATGTCCCTGCACTTGATGATGTAGCCTAATGAAACAGTTGTCCCTGCACTTGATGATGTAGCCTAATGAAACAGATGTCCCTGCACTTGATGATGTAGCCTAATGAAACATATGTCCCTGCACTTGATCATGTAGCCTAATGAAACAGATATCCCTTTACTTGATGATGTAATCTAATGAAACAGATGTATCTGTAGTTGATGATGTAATCTAATGAAACAGATGTCCCTGTACTTGATGATGTAACCTAATGAAACAGATGTCCCTGTACTTGATGATGTAATTTAATGAAACAGATGTCCCTGTAGTTGATGATGTAGCCTAATGAAACAGATGTTCCTGCACTTGATGATGTAGCCTAATGAAACATATGTCCCTACAATTGATGATGTAGCCTAATGAAACAGATATCCCTTCACTTGATGATGTAATCTAATGACACAGATGTCCCTGTACTTGATGATGTAATCTAATGAAACTGATGTCCCTGCACTTGATGATGTAGCCTAATGAAACAGATGTCCCTGCACTTGATGATGTAGCCTAATGAAACAGATATCACTGCACTTGATGATGTAATCTAATGAAACAGATGTCCCTGTACTTGATGATGTAATCTAATGAAACAGATGTCCCTGCACTTGATGATGCAATCTAATGAAACAGATGTCCCTGCACTTGATGATGCAATCTAATGAAACAGATGTGCCTGTACTTGATGATGTAATCTAATGAAACAGATATCCCTGTACTTGATGATGTAGCCTAATGAAACAGATGTCCCTGCACTTGATGATGTAGCCTAATGAAACAGATATCCCTGCACTTGATGATGTAATCTAATGAAACAGATGTCCCTGCATTTGATGATGCAATCTAATGAAACAGATGTCCCTGCACTTGATGATGCAATCTAATGAAACAGATGTGCCTGTACTTGATGATGTAATCTAATGAAACAGATGTCCCTGTACTTGACGATGTAGCCTAATGAAACAGATGTCCCTGTACTTGATGATGTAATTTAATGAAAGAGATGTCCCTGCAGTTGATGATGTAGCCTAATGAAACATATGTTCCTGTAGTTGATGATGTAGCCTAATGAAATAGATGTCCCTGCACTTGATGATGTAGCCTAATGAAACAGATGTCCCTGCACTTGATGATGTAATTTAATGAAAGAGATGTCCCTGCAGTTGATGATGTAGCCTAATGAAACAGATGTTCCTGTAGTTGATGATGTAGCCTAATGAAACAGATATCCCTGTACTTGATGATGTAGCCTAATGAAACAGATGTCCCTGCACTTGATGATGTAGCCTAATGAAACAGATGTCCCTGTACTTGATGATGTAGCCTAATGAAACAGATGTCCATGTACTTTATGATGTAGCCTAATGAAACAGATGTCCCTGTAGTTGATGATGTAGCCTAATGAAACAGATGTCCCTGCACTTGATGATGTAGCCTAATGAAACAGATGTCCCTGCACTTGATGATGTAGCCCAATGAAACACATGTCCCTGCACTTGATGATGTAGCCTAATGAAACAGATGTCCCTGCACTTGATGATGTAGCCTAATGAAACAGATGTCCCTGTACTTGATGATGTAGCCTAATGAAGCAGATGTCCCTGTACTTGATGATGTAGCCTAATGAAACAGATATCCCTGTACTTGATGATGTAGCCTAATGAATCAGATGTCCCTGCACTTGATGATGTAGCCTAATGAAACAGATGTCCCTGCACTTGATGATGTAGCCTAATGAAACAGATGTCCCTGTACTTGATGATGTAGCCTAATGAAACAGATGTCCCTGCACTTGATCATGTAGCCTAATGAAACAGATGTCCCTGCACTTGATGATGTAGCCTAATGAAACAGATGTCCCTGTACTTGATGATGTAGCCTAATGAAACAGATATCCCTGTAGTTGATGATGTAATCTAATGAAACAGATGTCCCTGTAGTTTATGATGTAATCTAATGAAACAAATGTCCCTGTACTTGATGATGTAATCTAATGAAACTAATCTAATGAATTATGTAATCTAATGAATGTCCCTGTAGTTGATTGTGTAATCTAATGAATCTAATCTAATGAATGATGTAATCTAATGAATGTCCCTGTAGTTGATTGTGTAATCTAATGAATCTAATCTCATGAATAATGTAATCTAATGAATGCCCCTGTAGTTGATTGTGTAATCTAATGAATCTAATCTAATGAATGATGTAATCTAATGAATGTCCCTGTAGTTGATTGTGTAATCTAATGAATCTAATCTAATGAACATGTAATCTAATGAATGTCCCTGTGGTTGATTGTGTAATCTAATGAATCTAATCTAATGAATGTCCCTGTAGTTGATAGTGTAATCTAATTAATCTAATCTAATGAATGTCCCTGTAGTTGATTGTGTAATCTAATGCATCTAATCTAATGAATGATGTAATCTAATGAATGTCCCTGTAGTTGATTGTGTAATCTAATGAATCTAATCTAATGAATGATGTAATCTAATGAATATCCCTGTAGTTGATTGTGTAATCTAATGAATCTAATCTAATGAACGTCCCTGTAGTTGATTGTGTAATCTAATGAATCTAATCTAATGAATGATGTAATCTAATGAATGTCCCTGTAGTTGATTGTGTAATCTAATGAATCTAATCTAATGAATGTCCCTGTAGTTGATTGTGTAATCTAATGAATCTAATCTAATGAATGATGTAATCTAATGAATGTCCCTGTAGTTGATTGTGTAATCTAATGAATGTAATCTAATGAATGATGTAACCTAATGAATGTCCCTGTAGTTGATTGTGTAATCTAATGAATCTAATCTAATGAATGGTGTAATCTAATGAATGTCCCTGTAGTTGATTGTGTAATCTAATTAATCTAATCTAATGAATGTCCCTGTAGTTGATTATGTAATCTAATGAATCTAATCTAATGAATGATGTAATCTAATGAATGTCCCTGTAGTTGATTGTGTAATCTAATGACTCTAACCTAATGAATGATGTAATCTAATGAATGTCCCTGTACTCGTATCAACATCGGTTTCACTTGTATTGTTGTGGTGCATAAAATGAATTAAACTTTAACTGTATTTATGTCTATCAGGGAGCAATAATGGGAACATATTGAAACTGAGAATACGGAGAAGAAAAAAATAAAACCTTAAGATCTCATCTGTTGATGCAGGATACTATAATGTAGGTTTGGTTGTTCGCAGCATCAAACGGCTTTTATCAAAATCTCTTTTTTTTTTTCTCAGAACATAAAGCACTCGCTCCTTTTTTTAAATGTTATTTTATTATTTGATTCCTTTTATTCCTGCTGTTGTTAATATGTTTATGTCAATGGCTATAGTATACAGGAGCGTACTCTTATTTATTGTGATTTCTGGACAAGGTGGGAAGTGATATGGAGCTCAGAGGATTCTGATGCCCTTCTAGTTTCCTTGATTTCCTTACCAGTGGGGCGTTTCTGCCTAAATATTCTTTCATGTCCTCTCCGTCTCTGAAACTAAGTTGTTTATTCTTCCGTGATGACTATCTCTAGCTCTGGAGAAGAGAAAAAAAAAAAAAATCTTATGAAAAGACTTCTGAAGCAAAATCTGTGCAGGCCTGGTCCTTTTAAAATCCACGGCTTGAGCAAAAACCTACAATGGCTTAGACTGCATGGAGGAGGCAGTAAAAAAAACAAACAAAAAAACTATCTTTCTCCTCTGCCAGTCATCTTTGTGATACTTGTGAACACACAGCTTTATGACAAGGAGCTGACTTAAATCAATTTAAAACAGCTTTTGAAATTCCTTTCGATATGCCATTGTGTTCATTTGAAAAAAAGAACGAAAGGAAAATCTGAATTGTAGCATCTGTCATATTGGGCGCCCCCCCCCCCCCTCCCGTGTGGCTTTCGTCACACACAATGAGGTATTGATCGATTCAAGTCCATTTAGGGGTTGAAATAAATATAAAAACATAATCTATCTGCGGTTAGAAAACAGAGAATGGTAGGGAGGAAGAATGTGAGGGCCTGCAGGCAAACAAACGCATTAAAAGCCATTGAGAGAGGAACAGACAGAGGCAGCCAAGCTATGTTAAGCCAGCGGGATGATTCATTTAAGCACATCTCTCGTCTCCGTAAGCGCTAGCCTCATTGTGCCTCAGCCTGGTACAATGGAGCAAACAGTGGCAGCTTGGAGGGATGAGAGAAAGGAAGTGACTGTAGTGGTCAAGCATTGGAACAACAGACCAGAAAAACGATCAATGTTTGATGATGAAACAGCAGCCACTAAATCAGTTAATCTTGAGACAATATTGGAGGCACTGCCTGACTGGATGGCTTCTAAGTGTTACGTCCCAAACGGCACCCTGTTCCCTATGTAGTGCACTACCTGTTTTTTTTTTTTAATAAATGGACTATATAGAGAATAGGGTGTCATTTGGGACTCGCCTTTTTGGTCTCTGAGAGGATCAAGTGCCACTGCCAGGAATCATGGGAAGCATGAAGCCACTACCCCATGAAAAAGGCCTTAGTGCTTCTTAGCCACACACTGTATCCCACAGCCCATCAGACCCTGTACTCAATGAAACCCTGGCCTAACCCCTTCAACTGACATCTTAGTATGATGAACACATACTGTAACAAGAGAAGAAATGCACAAAAAAATGACTACCTTTTTTTTTATCACCAAAAGGCCAACTTGAAGGAAAAAAAAAGGCCATTTTACAAGCAAATCCTTTTAATCTACTACACTGTAGTGTGCAGTGTATTTAAGGGACTGACCATTGGATGGTACGGTAAAGCCTGAAGAAGACGAGAGCATTAATCATGTGTCACAAGGCTGTTGGCTTATTCTCTGATTTCCACAGACACTGTAACAGCTATAGGGGAGAGTGTAGAGAGCTGTAGGGGGGGGATGAGTGGTGCTCACCCCCTGATCTTTACCCCTGTTAAAGCAGGAGGGTAAATGGAGTGAGCCGGGGGGATTATGGAACTGGGTAATTGTGAAGAGGTGCTGGAGTCAGGATGCAACGTTCCTGTTGGATTAAGACAAGGAGACAGGCTAATCTGGGATTGGGAGGGACTGGAGGAGACACCAGGGTCGGACTCGTTCTGGAGCCCTCAGGCTGGTCTGGAAGAGCTTAAGTGTGTGACAAAAAAACATGGGTGCTGCTCAATGCTCATCATTCTCTTCTAACAGCTGATTTTGTAACAGTAAAGAGACGCTCTTCACATCGTACCTACGGTGCATTTGAAAATTATTCAGACCCCTTGACCTTTTCCACATTTTGTTACGTTACAAGCCTTATTCTAAAATCAATTAAATTCATTTTTCCCCTCATCAATCTACACACAATAACCCATCATGACATCACAATACCCCATCATGACATCACAATACCCCATCATGACATCACAATATCCCATCATGAAAAAGTGAAAACAGGTTTTCAGAAATGTTGCAAATGTTGGAGAAAAAAAATTACAAACAGAAGTACCTTATTTACATACAGTTGAAGTCGGAAGTTTACATACAATTTAGCCAAATACATTCCTGACATTTAATCCTATTAAAAATTCTATGTTTTAGGTCAGTTAGGATCACCACTTAAGTAAAAAAAAAATGAAATGCCAGAATAATAATAGAGATAATGATTTATTTCAGCTTTTATTTCTTTCATCACATTCCCAGTGGGTCAGAAGTTTACATACACTCAATTAGTATTTGGTAGCGTTGCCTTTAAATTGTTTAACTTGGGTCGAAAGTTTCGGGTAGCCTTCCACAAGCTTCCTCCAATAAGTTGGGTGAATTGTGGCCCATTCCTCCTGACAGAGCTGGTGTAACTAAGTCAGGATTCTAGGCCTCCTTGCTCGCACACGCTTTTTCAGTTCTGCCCACAAATGTTCTATAGGATTGAGGTCAGGGCTTTGTGGTGGCCACTCCAATACCTTGACTTTGATGTCCTTAAGCCATTTTGCCACAAGTTTGGAAGTTTGCTTGGGGTCATTGTCCATTTGGAAGACCCATTTGCGACCAAGCTGTTACGTCTGTCGTTAGTGGTAGAATGACCGGACCAAGCTGTTACGTCTGTCGTTAGTGGTAGAATGACCGGCCCAAGGTGTTACGTCTGTTGTTAGTGGTAGAATGACCGGACCAAGCTGTTACGTCTGTCGTTAGTGGTAGAATGACCGGACCAAGCTGTTACGTCTGTTGTTAGTGGTAGAATGACCGGCCCAAGGTGTTACGTCTGTTGTTAGTGGTAGAATGACCGGACCAAGGTGCAGCGTCTGTTGTTAGTGGTAGAATGACCGGACCAAGGTGTTACGTCTGTTGTTAGTGGTAGAATGACCGGACCAAGGTGCAGCGTCTGTTGTTAGTGGTAGAATGACCGGACCAAGGTGCAGCGTGGTAGGTGTACATTTTCTTTATTAAATGTTCCACCAAAAAAACAATAAACAACACAACGAACGTAAAGCTTCGGAGTGCAACACATGCAACAAACAAAGACAAGATCCCACAACCTAAATGTGGGAAAATGGCTGCCTAAGTATGATCCCCAATCAGAGACAACGATAGAAAGCTACCTCTGATTTGGAACCATACCCGGCCAAAAACAAATAAACAGAAAACATAGAATGCCCACCCAAATCACAACCTGACCTAACCAAATAGAGAAATAAAAAGGCTCTCTAAGGTCAGGGCATGATACAAGCTTTAACTTCCTGACTGATGTCTTGAGATGTTGCTTCAATATATCCACATAATTCTACTACCTCATGATGCCATCTATTTTGTGAACGGCACCAGTCCCTCCTGCAGCAAAGCACCCTCACAACATGATGCTGCCACCCCCGTGCTTCACGGCTGGGATGGTGTTCTTCAGCTTGCAAGCCTCCCCCTTTTTCCTCCAAACGTAACGATGGTCATTATGGTCAAACAGTTCTATTTTTGTTTCATCAGACCAGAGGACATTTCTCCAAAAAGTACGATCTTTGTCCCCATGTACAGTAGTCTTGCTTTTTTGATGG
Organism: Oncorhynchus clarkii lewisi; assembly: GCF_045791955.1. Classification (NCBI taxonomy): domain Eukaryota; kingdom Metazoa; phylum Chordata; class Actinopteri; order Salmoniformes; family Salmonidae; genus Oncorhynchus; species Oncorhynchus clarkii. The sequence continues at coordinate 92,313,116 of NC_092151.1, read as the reverse complement.
TGGTTTTGGAGCAGTGGCTTCTTCCTTGCTGAGCGGCCTTTCAGGTTATATTGATATAGGACTCGTTTTACTGTGGATATAGATACATTTGTACCTGTTTCCGCCAGCATCTTCACAAGGTCCTTTGCTGTTGTTCTGTGATTAATTTGCACTTTAAGCACGAAAGTACATTCATCGCTAGGAGACAGAACGCGTCTCCTTCCTGAGTGGTATGACGGCTGCGTGGTCCCATGGTGTTGCGTACTATTGTTTGTACAGATGAACGTGGTACTTTCAGACATTTGGAAATTGCTCCCAAGGATGAACCAGACTTGTGGAGGTCTACAATTATTTTTCTGAGGTCTTGGCTGATTTCTTTTGATTTTGCCATGATGTCAAGCAAAGAGGCACTGAGTTTGAAGGTAGGCCTTGAAATACATCCACAGGTAAACTGTCAAATTATGTTAATTAGCCTATCAGAAGCTTCTAAAGCCATGACATCATTTTCTGGAATGTTCCAAGCTATTTAAATGCACAGTCAACTTAGTGTATGTAAACTTCTGACTTCAACTGTATGTATTCAGACCCTTTGCTATGAGACTCGAAATTGAGCTCAGGTGCATCCTGTTTACATTAATCACCTTTGAGATGTTTCTACAACTTGATTTTAGTCCACCTGTGGTAAATTCAATTGATTGGAAAGGCACACACCGGTCTATATAAAACTATATGACTATCGCCCTGTAACACTCACTTCTGTCATCATGAAGTGCTTTGAGAGGCTAGTTAAGGATCAGATCACCTCTACCTTACCTTTCCTGCCACCAAAGACCCACTTCAATTTGCATACAACCCCAATAGACCCACAGACATTGCAATTGCCATTGCACTGAACACAGCCCTTTCCCATCTGGACAAGAGGAATACCGATGTAAGAATGCTGTTTATTGACTACAGCTCAGCATTTAACACCATAGTACCCTCCAAGCTCATCATTAAGCTCAGGGCCCTGGGTCTGAACTTGCCCTGTGCAACTGGGTCCTGGACTTCCCGACAGGCCGCCCCCCAGGTGGTGAAAGTAGGAAACAACATCTCCACTTCGCTGATCCTCAACACAGGGGCCCCACTAGGGTGCGTGCTAAGCCCCCTCCTGTACTCCCTGTTCACCAATGATGCCATTTGCAGACGACACAACAGTAGTAGGCCTGATTGCCAACAATGACAAGACAGCCTACAGGGAGGAGGTGAGGTCCCTGCAGAGTGGTGTCAGGAAAATAACGTCTTCTTCAATGTCAACAAAACGAATGAGCTGATCGTGGACTTCAGGAGACAGCAGAGGGAGCACGGCCCTTTCCACATCGACGGGACCGCAGTGGAGAAGGTGGAAATCTTCAAGTTCCTCTACGTACACATCACTGACAATCTGAAATGGTCCACCCACACAGACAGTGTGGTGAAGAAGGTGGCATCCGCCAAACCCAGTCTCGTCCGTCGGGCTGCCTGATGGGGAAGCTGATTCATCATTCGACAGAACGTGTTTCCACTGTTTCAGACCCTTGGCAATGTGCATGGTGATCTTAGGCTTTGTGTGCGGCTGCTCGGCCATGGAAACCCATTTCATGAAGCTCCCTGACGAACAGTTATTGTGTTGACTTTGCTTCCAGAGGCAGTTTGGAACTCAGTAGTGAGTGTTGTAACCGAGGACAGATGATTTGTTCAATGCTTTAGACGTGCTTCAGCACTCGGCAGTCCCTTTCTGTGAGCTTGTGTGGCCTGTCACTTTACGGCTGAGCCATTGTTGCTCCTAGACGTTTCCACTTCACAATAACTGCACTCACAGTTGGCCAGGGGCAGCTTTAGCAGGGCAGAAATCTGAAATCTTGTTGGAAAGGTGGCATCCTATGATGGTGCCATGTTGAAAAGTCACTGAGCTCTTCAGTAAGGCCATTCTACTGCCAATGTTTGTCTATGGAGATTGCCTGGCTGTGTTCTCGATTTTATACACCTGTCAACAAAGGGTGTGGCTGAAATGGCCGAATCCACTCATTTGAAGGGGTGTTCACTTACTTTTATAAACAGTATATAGTGTATGTTTCTCAGCCATGACAGAGATGTACTCTCCCTGTGCTGTAGCTATTTACTTCCTGTCTTCCTGCTCTGCTCTGCTCTGCAGTTCAGTTTGTTGTTGTGTCTACTTCCCGTCTTCCTGCTCTGCAGTTCAGTTTGTTGTTGTGTCTCCATTGTCCCCTTGAGGGGAGGTGACCCCATGTCTGTCGCTTGTATCAGCAGCCCAGCATTGTGCTAAGGGGGGGATTTAGCTTCCCAAAGCATCTCCCCGCCGCAGCTTTCCCCACCAAACACCAAAGTGCTATCTCCTCGCCTTTTCTCTCCCGCAGACATTAATCTCGCTTTCCCCTTCTACATCAAAAATGCTTGTATTGTCAGCGAGCGCTAATGTTTGCTTTCCTATTCACTATATATACACATATATGCATTTTTGTGTCTGAGGGAATCAGTGGAATGCATTGTTCCCAAATCATTGTAATATCTATTTAGAGTGGCAACAGCGCTGGCAGGGGATGCTGGGTATTCATGGAGCATAAACCAGCCTTAAGACTTAGGAAAGCTGAAAAGGTTTATCCCTATATTCTTAAACTCCCTTCTTTTATGTTGGTCTTAGGCATTAAGGATAGGATTGTGAATAGCAATTGTTCAACGACTGCAGTGAGTGAGTGTGTGTACGTGGGTGGGTTTTTTTTTTCTTTTCTTCATTTTATTCCACGGCATAAAATCCTTTCCTTCTTTTCTCCTATTTTCCCCTTCACAAACTGTAAATATGAACTGTGTTCTTAAACTCTTAGCGGTGTATGGGACAGAGTAATGTGCTTTTAAGGATACATTATGTGAAAGATTTTCCACTGCACACTCTGCTGCTTGAAATAAGAAAAGGCTATTTTATGGAGCCTGAAAATAAATTAGTCACGCCTAGAAGAAGAAAAAGTGATTTGGAAAAAACCGATAGAGCTTTCTTTGCTGCATCAAGTCGGCAGCAAACAGTAAAGGAAAAGATCTCAAAGGGGGGGGTTGTGAGAATCTTTAAAAAATTGCTAGTTTTCTCCATTTTAAAAGAAAGAGAAGAAGAATATTTTAGTTGTGTTCTATTGCCAATGTCTCAATACCATTGCTTGGTCTTTCCTCAGAAATTGTGTAGCGGCTAATGCATTTCAAAGCTCTTTTTTTTCTTCTTCAAAGCACAATAGAAAACCATCGTAGGTTCCGCTAAAGAAAGTGTCTCAGTCATTTGGGAGCGCTGAACCCTTTGGTGCTGTAGCCCAAGACATTCTCCAACTGAAAAGTCACCATCCGGTTGCTGTTGTTACAGCTCTCACAGCACCACGGAAGCTGCAGTTTAAACGGCATGGCAGAAATGAGGTTTGACGATGCCCCTTTACGGTAGATTATTGCTGTGTGGTATTATGTGGAAAGGAAAACATGTCCCTTCTGAATATGCATTGAACACGGTTCTTTAATTACACATCATTATTAACCCATTACAGTCTAAGCCCTGTCCAAGATGAGGGAGGAGGGGGGGGGGGGGGGGGGGGGGGTGTTCTAATAAGCTATATGGATTTTTTTTAAAGAAGGTCATACCAAGGATCATTCTGTTATTTAAGTTTAAATTTTACGACCCCTTGAGGTATCCCAAAAATATATACAGAATGTATTTGATGAAAAATGTCAATTTGGTCTAACTGCTATTAGCCCATAGAAACACATTGAATAACAGATAGTCCTTACTGCTATTAGCCAATAGAAACACATTGAATAACAGATAGTCCTTACTGCTATTAGCCCATAGAAACACATTGAATAACAGACAGTCCTTACTGCTATTAGCCCATAGAAACACATTGAATAACAGATAGTCCTTACTGCTATTAGCCAATAGAAACACATTGAATAACAGATAGTCCTTACTGCTATTAGCCCATAGAAACACAGTGAATAACATATAGTCCTTACTGCTATTAGCCCATAGAAACACAGTGTCATTAGTCATTCAGGTGGTCTTGGTAAGAGGAGTGTCATTAGTCATTCAGATGGTCTTGGTAAGAGGAGTGTCATTAGTCATTCAGATGGTCTTGGTAAGAGGAGTGTCGTTAGTCATTCAGATGGTCTTGGTAAGAGGAGTGTCATTAGTCATTCAGGTGGTCTTGGTAAGAGGAGTGTCATTAGTCATTCAGATGGTCTTGGTAAGAGGAGTGTCGTTAGTCATTTCACAAATAACTTGCAGCCTGAGTAATCCAGACAGAACATGACTTCTATGGCTGTGTTTACACAGGCAGCCCAATTCTGATCTTTTTGTCCACTTTTTTCCATCAGATCTCCTCAAATCAGTTGATCTGATTTGTGGAAATACAAATGAGTGAAAAAAAGTTCAGAATTGGGCTGGCTATCTAAACGCAACCATATTGACATATATACAGGATACTGTACCAACCATATTGACATAGATACAGGATACTATATCAACCATATTGACATAGATACAGGATACTGTACCAACCATATTGACATAGATACAGGATACTATATCAACCATATTGACATAGATACAGGATACTATATCAACCATATTGACATAGATACAGGATACTATATCAACCATATTGACATAGATACAGGATACTATATCAACCATATTGACATAGATACAGGATACTATATCAACCATATTGACATAGATACAGGATACTATATCAACCATATTGACATAGATACAGGATACTATATCAACCATATTGACATAGATACAGGATACTATATCAACCATATTGACATAGATACAGGATACTATATCAACCGTATTGATGTACAAACAGGGTACTATATCAACCGTATTGATATACAAACAGGATTCTATATCAACCATATTGATATACAAACAGGATACTGTACAAAATGGGCATCCAAAATGGCACCCTATTCTCTTTATAATGCACTACTTGTAACTAGGACACTATATAGGGCAGGGTTACCCAACTGGGTGCCTTTATTTGTCTCCCCAAGTTTTCTGAGCCAAACAAATGAAGTTATTGGGCATAAAAGACTATAAAAACACCAGCCATTCATCTACAAGTGATTTTACTCAAATTAAATCAAATCAAATGTTATTTGTCACATGCGCCGAATACAACAGGTGTAGGTAGAGCTTACTGTGAAAGGCTTGTAAAAGTAAGCATTTCACCTGATGTATTTGGCTCATGTGAAAAATAGATGCACATTTGTCCCCATTCACTCACTCAAATTGAGAAGAGCGAGGGAGAGGGCCTGGGAGAAGGTCTGGGAGAGGGTCTGGGAGAAGGTCTGGGAGAGGGCTTGGGAGAGGGCTTGCGAGACGGTCTGGGAGAGGGCCTGGGAGAGGGCTTGGTAGAGGACCTGGGAGAGGACCTGGGAGGGCCTGGGAGAGGGTCTGGGAGAGAGACTGGGAGAGGGCCTGGGAGAGGCCCTGGGAGAGAGTCTGGGAGAGGGCCTGGGAGAGGCCCTGGGAGAGAGTCTGGTAGAGGGCCTGGAAGAGGGTCTGGGAGAGGGCCTGGGAGAGGGTCTGGGAGAAGGCTTGGGAGAGGGTTTGGGAGAGGGTCTGGGAGAGGGCCTGGGAGAGGGCCTGGGAGAGGGTTTGGGAGAGGGTCTGGGAGAGGGTCTGGGAGAGGGCCTGGGAGAGGGTCTGGGAAAGGGTCTGGGCTCAGTGAATTGGTAATAGGAATTAATAGGAAGTGGAGTGGAGTGCTGTGCTAGTTTGATCAGCACTGACTCCTAAACACACATAACAGTGACAGAAATGAGAAACCAAGTAGCGCCATGCCTCCCATTGCCTTTCAGGAGCCCCAGCGGGATTCTCTCTTTGTTTGTTCCCATAAGGAGATCCCTTTTTGGTTTTCAGGTGGAACCCTTTGGTGCTGTTAAGGTTCTGCATAGAACATTTTAGTGGTGAAAGGGTTCCACGTAGAACCTTGTATTAGTGAAAGGGTTCCATGTAGAACCTTGTATTAGTGAAAGGGTTCCACATAGAACCTTGTATTAGTGAAAGGGTTCCACATAGAACCTTGTATTAGTGAAAGGGTTCCATGTAGAACCTTGTATTAGTGAAAGGGTTCCACATAGAACCTTGTATTAGTGAAAGGGTTCCATGTAGAACCTTGTATTAGTGAAAGGGTTCCACATAGAACCTTGTATTAGTGAAAGGGTTCCACATAGAACCTTGTATTAGTGAAATGGTTCCACGTAGAACCAAAAATAGTTATATTCCGAGGCTTCTGTGGGTAGCACCTTCAGTAGGTAGGAGTGGGTTCCTCCTCATAGGATGTCACAGTCACTCAGAGGGGGCCATAGAAATAGCATATCAAGAAGCATATTCTCAATCAGGTCAGTCAACGTTCTGTGACGGGGTGGACCGGCGGCCATATTGTGTGTAACCATTCTAGTGATTCTACATCTATGTGGGCTACAGATACAGAGTATTAGTGTCTGTGTTTGACATTCCAAACGGGAACATGATCTACTGTATAAAACAAAACGAAACAACTAACACTGGTAGTGTGACAAAGTCCTTCCATATCAGAGTGTGCCAATAGAGATAGTCTGTATGCAAAGAGGGTCATCACCAGAGATGTAGATCTGAATGCATGGTGCCTCTATGTGTTTTTAAGCTGCGGGATATTTAAGTAGATGCCAACATGCTTACTTGCTGTCTGATGCCTCCGCCCGTCAGTGTGTGAAAACACTCTAATTTGTCCTTGCCATGTTTCGTCATTAATCTTTGGCCCTGGTTGGTGAGACGTGGTGATTTGTTGAGAGCTCTCTTGGGGGAAAGACAATCTGAAGACATTCTCCATTATTATAATGGCATTATCATGCCTCGGTCAAATTGTGTCATATAAATTATACATTATGACTGAGTACAAGCGCGGTAGATTGATATGACAACCAGCCTTCAGTCTACAGCCTTATACATAACAGGGCTGCATTAAAAAAAAGCCCTTCCTCCTCGACACCTCAGGCTGTTTCATTTACGGACCTTTTAAAATACCTTCTTGATCAATGCTTTAAATGGGATCTTTGATTAGTGTTTATGGACATCGACAATGACATAACACACTCAAGACTAATGCCTTCCTACGGTGTCAATAAAATAAAATAAAATAAGGAATTAACAGTAGATTATCAAATCAAATTGAATTTAATTTGTCACGTACACGTGGTTTGCAGATGTTATTGCAGACGTGGCTCCAACGATTTCAGAAATATCTAACAAGTAGATATCTAACAATTTCACAACAATACACACACATCTAAAGTAAAGGAATGGAATTAATAATGTATAAATGTTTGGAATAGCGTTGTCAGAGCGGCATACACAACGATACAGTAGAATAGGGTAGAATAAGGTAAATACATATGAGATGAGTCATGCAAAATATGTAAACATTATTAATTAAAGTGACTTGTGTTCCATTTATTAAAGTGGCCAGTGATATCAAGTCTATGTATATAGACTTGAAATCATGATTCATTACGCGTCATTATGATTCACTATGCGTCATTATGATTCATTATGATTCATTATGCACCGTTATGATTCACTATGCGGCATTACAATTCATTAGGCGTCATCATGATTCATTATTCATCATTATGATTCATTATGCGTCATTATGATTCATTATGATTCATTTTGCGTCATTATGATTCATTATGCATCATTAGGATTCATTATGATTCATTATGCGTCATTATGATTCATTATGCGTCATTATGATTCATTGTGATTCATTATGCGCCATTATGATTCATTATGATTCACTATGCATCATTGTGATTGGGTTTTATTTTGTCTCTCATCTGGGCAAGATGTGGCATGATGATGAAGATGTGGCATGATGATGAAGATGTGGCATGATGATGAAGATGTGACATGATGATGAAGATGTGACATGATGATGAAGAGGTGGCGTGAAGATGAAGATGTGACATGATGATGAAGATGTGGCATGAAGATGAAGATGTGACATGATGATGAAGGTGTGACATGGTGATGAAGTTGTGGCATGAAGATGAAGATGTGACATGATGATGAAGACCTGGGCATGATGATGAAGCTGTGGCATGATGATGAAGGTGTGGCATGAAGCTGAAGATGAAAATGTGGCATGATGATGAGGACCTGGGCATGAAGATGAAGATGTGACATGATGATGAAAATGTGGCATGATGATGAAGATGTGACATGATGATGAAGATGTGGCATGATGATGAAGGTGTGGCATGATGATGAAGATGTGACATGATGATGAAAATGTGGCATGATGATGAAGATGTGGCATGATGACGTACATGTGACATGATGATGAAGATGTGGCATGATGATGAAGATGTGGCATGATGATGAACATGTGACATGATGATGAAGATGTGGCATGAATGAAGATGTGGCATGATGATGATGCGTGGCATGATGATGAAGGTGTGGCATGATGATGAAGATGAGACATGATTATGAAGATGTGTCAAGATGATGAAGATGTGACATGATGATGAATATGTGTCATGATGATGAAGATGTGACATGATGATGAAGATGTGGCATGATGATGAAAATGTGACATGATGATGAAGATGTGGCATGATGATGAAGATGTGACATGATGATGAAGATGTGGCATGATGATGAAGATGTGGCATGATGATGAAGCGTGGCATTATGATGAAGAGGTGGCATGATGATGAAGATGTGACATGATGATGAAGATGTGGCATGATGATGAATATGTGGCATGATGATGAAGATGTGACATGATGATGAAGATGTGGCATGATGATGAAGACATGGCTGGCATGATGATGAAGATGTGACATGATGATGAAAATGTGGCATGATGATGAAGGTGTGGCATGATGATGAAGGTGCGGCATGATGATGAAAATGTGACATGATGATGAAGGTGTGTCATGATGATGAAGATGAGACATGATGATGAAGATGTGTCATGATGATGAAGATGTGACATGATGATGAAGATGTGGCATGAAGATGAAGATGTGGCATGATGATGAGGACCTGGGCATGAAGATGAAGAAGTGACATGATGATGAAGATGTGACATGATGATGAAGGTGTGGCATGATGATGAAGGTGTGGCATGATGATGAAGATGTGGCATGATGATGAAGATGTGGCATGATGATGAAGGTGTGGCATGATGATGAAGATGTGGCATGATGATGAAGATGTGGCATGATGATGAAGATGTGGCATGATGATGAAGATGTGGCATGATGAGGAAGCTGTGACATGATGATGAAGATGTGACATGATGATGAAGATGTGACATGATGATGAAGGTGTGGCATGATGATGAAGATGTGACATGATGATGAAGATGTGACATGATGATGAAGAGCATGATGATGAAGGTTACATGATGATGATGTGGCATGATGATGATGTTACATGATGATGAAGATGTGGCATGATGATGAAGATGTGGCATGATGATGAAGATGTGGCATGATGATGAAGATGTTACATGATGATGAAGATGTGGCATGATGATGAAGATGTTACATGATGATGAAGATGTGGCATGATGATGAAGATGTGGCATGATGATGAAGATGTGGCATGATGAGGAAGCTGTGACATGATGATGAAGATGTGACATGATGATGAAGATGTGACATGATGATGAAGGTGTGGCATGATGATGAAGATGTGACATGATGATGAAGATGTGGCATGATGATGAAGATGTTACATGATGATGAAAATGTGGCATGAAGATGAAAATGTGGCATGAAGATGAAGACCCGTGTTGGTCCTATGTATATCAAACCACACTGCCTCAGCTGATGAAGGTAATTCTGTAGCTGCTCCTGTTCATTTGTCATTCTGCTGAAGGATGCATGTATCATGTGTATCTATAGCGAATATACACACCAATCAGAAGGTACATTAGACTTTATATGGCATTATCTTGTATTGGGTAATACTCCTCAATGGCGACATCTCTTTAATGCCCTAGAGTTGATGGCAACATACTAGTCATATTTATCATGGAAAATAGATTGATTGAACTCTGAAACGTTTTAGTGCCGCTGTCAAGAAACCTGACCTCACGGCTTGCCTTGCACACAACACCTCCATTTTGAGGCCAATATGCCTGCGCGACACATGTTGACAACACACATCTTCTGTCAACTGTCTAAGGCCTTATTGGATAACACGTTGACTACACACATCTTCTGTCAACTGTCTAATGTCTTATTGGATCACAGTTGTGTTGGGTGTTGCGGTGTTAAGATACTGGTAATCCTTGTGACAGATTTAGGCTATGTTTCTCCTCAGTATTAATGGTTTGGTTCTTTGCATTTTTTTTTGTTGCTAACTCTAAAAGTGTTGCCATGAGCAACAAGAGTAGAAAAACTAACCCAGTACCCCTGGGTGTCAAATCAAGGTGAAAGGGGTACAACAAGCACTAAGCCACATTTTAGAGAGGTGGAGAGGTAGAAAAAAACAACATTAAAGCCTCGAGACTCTGGCAGAGATGAATTAGAGGTCTGGAATAGCCCTTCCTCAGATATAACCAGTTCTCTCTCTCTCCCTCTCTCTCTCTTCCTCTTTCTCTCTCTCTCTTCCTCTTTCTCTCTCTCTCTCTCTGTCTCTCTGTCTCTCTGTCTCTCTCTTCCTCTTTCTCTCTCTATGTCTCTCTCTCTCTGTCTGTCTGTCTCTCTGTCTGTCTCTCTCTGTCTGTCTCTCTCTCTCTCTCTCTCTCTCTTTCTGTCTCTCTCTCTTTCGTCCTCTCTCTCTCTCTCTCATCCTCTCTCTCTCTCTCTCTCTCTCTCTCTCTCTCTCATCCTCTCTCTCTTGTTCTCTCTCTCTCTTTTGTCCTCTCTCTCTCTTGTCCTCTCTCTCTCTCTCTCTCTCTCTCTCTCTCTCTGTCTCTCTCTTTCGTCTCTCTCTCTCTCTCTCTCTCTCTCTCTCTCTCTCTCTCTCTTTCATCCTCTCTCTCTCTCTCTCTCTCTCTCTCTCTCTCTCTCTCTTCGTCCTCTATCTCTCTCTCTCTTGTCCTCTCTCTCTCTCTCTTTCTTTCTTTCTTTCTTTCTCTATTCTCTCGTCCTCCCATATAGTCTTAATCCCTTTCTCTATCTCTCTTCTCTGTCTCTCCCCTTCTATGTCTCTCCCTTTTCTATCCACAGAGAAGAGAAATAACTGAATAGTGTAAATGGACTGAAGTACGAAAGATGTCCAAAGAGAGATTCCTAACTCCAGCGAGAGCCACTTAGAATATCCATCTGAGGGACGGAAGCCAAAATAATATACTTGACCCCTTTTGTCTGTGCACTTTGAGAAGTTTGTTATAATGGCAAGTCCTATAATAATTCACTGTACCTCATGTATATTAAACAGAAATTCACTGGCTTTTATGATAAATTGCTTGGGTAACGCCAGGACACCTCTTTTGCATTTCAATGGGAGTGAGTGTCAAGATTCTTATTTCATTACCAGCCGACACATTAGCTGATGGATTTTAATTTTCTCCCCTCCCCACAGCACCTCCGAGACTGGGGTCCGAACTGAAAAGGTTTGCAAAAGAAAACGGAGATAGTTAAATAAATAAATAAATACATGCAAATCAGTGTCAAGCACTTTTATTGGAAGAAAAAAAAACCAGATCTACGCTCTACATTTACATACCCAGGGAGCGCAGAATGTGAAAATGATATAATATCAATCGCGGAGAACTCTCTTCTTGCTGAGTCGACTGAAAGTCAAGGTTTAATTCATCTTTCGATAAAAATCAGGATGTCTCTGAAACGAAGACTTGCTGAGAAGAGCTGCTGTGTGCAGCGGAAGACAGTGTCCCAAATGACCTCCTATTCCCTAAGTAGTGCACTACTTTTGATTGGGACCCATAGGGACAGCGCAGAGACACTGAGCTCCTCTCTCTTTTTGTTTTCTCCGTGTCATAACGCCAGGCACTAATCTACAAACTCGGCAGAGGACTTCTCTCCACATCACTAACTTTGAGAGGGGTGAGGGAACAAAATAAAAGGTGCCCGAAGCAATTAACAAATTACCTCAAGCCTTTTATGACTCCCCATTTCATCTGTTTGTAGTAAATCCAACTAATAATACATGAATGAGAAAATAAAGATTATAGAGGATGAAATGAAATACTCCACGGAGGTAAGATTTCTAGTCTTTGTAGTTCTCAGTGGGAACACACTGAATGGAGAAATGAGGTCAAGAAGACACCTGTGTTGGAGAGAGACTGAAACGTTATATTTCAAAGGGAGGACGTCAAATGTGTGATGTTCTGATAGGATACTCAAATAATTGTATCTTAAAGACAGATTGAGTCTTCAGTGAACAATATACAATCTTGAGAATTAAGCTGAGACACACCTATGAAAGAACGACCAGTCCCACGTTCAGTTACCAAAACGCTGTTGAACGTAGCAGATAGAAATTCCATGAATAGAGCCAACACGATTCCTTGTTCTACATGTTGGAAAGGCGTGTCTGTTCTACGTAACATATTTCTATCCAAACATTCCAAAACGTTGTTGAACGTAGCAGATAGAAATTACATGAATAGAGCCAACACGATTCCTTGTTCTACATGTTGGAAAAGCGTGTCTGTTCTACGTAACATATTTCTATCCAAACGTTCCAAAACGCTGTGTCCCCCAAGAGTTTTCCCTGCACATGTCAGGTAATCAGGAAAAACTCCAAGTCCTTATATTTCCTGTGGTGAGATCCCCCCCCCCCCCCCCCCCAAAAAAAATAACCATAAAGCTCATCTTCAGGATTAACATCATTGTTCATTCATTGCCTACGCATGAATTTACAATGTTCTTATTGCTAACATTTATCCTTATGTTTTTTGGGGGGGAAACTCACCCCCCCCCCCAGATCATGTCACATGATCAAGGAAACCTCTGGGTTCTAAACATACATACTGTATATATACTGTACAGCCATCAAATATTATGTGCTAGTCTTTTGGAGACATGGCTAATTATCATTATCTTACACAAACACACTCACACTCCGGACGGACGGCTTTGCCACCCTGCTATTTGTCTTCCTGGCATAATGCTCTAATTTATAGCTAGCAGATGAATTGCTGAGATTGTAACATATTCTTGAGTGCATCAGCAAAGCTCTTAATTCAGTATTAATGGCTGCTGAAAGCTCCAGCCATGGATCCTCATTACAAAGTCCACAGCCAATGGAGTACACTCTTAGAAAAAAGGGTGCTATCTAGAACCTAAAGGGTTCTTCGGCTGTCCACAAAGGATAACCCTTTGAAGAACCCTTTTGGGTTCCAGATATAACCCTTTTGTTGTTCCAGATAGAACCCTTTTGGGTTCCAGATAGAACCCTTTTGGGTTCCAGATAGAACCCTTTTGTTGTTCCAGATAGAACCCTTTTGTTGTTCCAGATAGAACCCTTTTGGGTTCCATTTAGATCCCCTTCGGAAGCCCCTTTATTCTAAGAGTGTATGACAGAGTGTAGTGAGTGATAGGACATGCCTCCTACTGGATCCTTATGAACAGGGTTGGCTAATGGAGAGAGACTACGTTCATCAAGCCTCAGCCTTCAGCCCCAGGGCCCTGATTCACAAAACATCTCAGGGTGGGACTGTTGATCTAGGATCAGCCCCCCCCCCCCCCCCCCCCCCCGGTCAATATCATTGTCTTTATTATGACCTAAAAAGGCAGAACTAATCCTAGTTTAGCACTCCAACTCTGAGAGGCTTTTTGAATACAGGCCCAGGCTTTTGGGTCCACTCCCCCGCTCTCCCTTGGTCTCCCCCCGCTCTCACTCTAATTACTGTAGTGGTAATTGGACATGGTAAACCAATCCACTGTGTTGATGGAGATGGAGAGATGGAGAAACAACCCACAAGTGGAAGATAAAGGACTTGATGATGACTGTGGGCCCTTTGACTGGCATTATTATCTCAACTAGAGTTGTACTCTATACCCAAGCGGTGCCTCCAGTTTTGGTATCCAATCTATGCGCTTATATGGTAAACTCAGAGACAAAAGGTAAGCAAGAGAGGTAACATATCAGCCGTTTTGACAGATGGCCAGTAGATGAGGAGGCCCAGAAATGGATACTTCTTGAATAAATATGAGGAAATAAGGGGTAGTAATTTTGTATTTTCAGGAGACAATGATAACAACAATGGTTAGGAACAATTTGCATCACTTTTAGACAGCGTTCGACAGAATTTCTGGAGTTTGGAACCATAGAACTAAGTCTGAGCCTTCCTTCCTTACATAGTCTACACCAGAGGTTCTTAACCTTGTTGGAGGTACTGAACAGTTTCATATGCGCATTCACCGAACCCTTCTTAATTGGAAAAATAAAATATTATTTTTTTCAAATTCAGACATAGGTATATCTTTTACTGGTGCACAAAATGAACCATCAACATCACTGTGTTCAAAGAACAAAATCATCAAAACATGATTTTCACACAAAAACATAATAATGAATATTTACTGCAAATCAGTGTGACTTCTGCTGTTGCCTTTCACAGACCAGTTCAGAAATGCGCAGCTTCACCTTGGCAAGTGCCACGCTCATGTCATTTTCGCAACAAAGTCTGTTCCTTTTCTTCGTTTTTATGTCCAGCATCCTTGAAAAGGATTGCTCGCAAAGATATGTTGTAACAAAAGGTATGAAAATCTCCAGAGCTTTCTTAGCAATAACAGGGTACGTTACCATTTGTTGACACCAAAACGTTGAAAGCGTTGTTGTTCTGAAGAGTTGCTGTTGAACCTGGCTCTGCTGAATTTCAATGATTTCATCGAGGTATTCATCATTGACATCTGTTGTCTCAACACTAAACGTGAACGGCTGTCTCACCTATGCTGGATATGACTCTCTTGTAGGGAAGTATCCGTCGAGAGACTTTGCAAGCTCATCTAAGTGCGTGGCAATTGCTTGCTTCAGTTCCGCGGGTACAGAAATGTCTCCGATTCCAGATACATCTTCGATCTTACTTACACAGTCGTCCAGCAGGGGAAAGTTTGCGAAGTTATCGTTCTCGGTTCGTCGTTTCCATAACGATAGCTGTTTTTGAAAAGCCTTCAGGTTTTCCTCCGCTTCGATGATGTTGACTCCATCGCCCTGCATCTTTTGATTGAGAAGATTGAGAGCTGCGAAGATATTAGCCATGTACGCTAAAATGAGAATGAACTCAGAATTTTTGAAGCAATCTGCATGACAATGTTGGTGCTCTTGCAAAAACAGGGCTAATTCCACACGCACGGCAAAAACACGATTCAACACCTGTCCCCGGGATAACCACTGAACGTTAGAATGGTACAGAAGTACCTTGAATTCAGAGCCCATTTCTTTACACAGCTCACTGAAGATGCGGTGCCTCAGAGCACTAGTTCGCACATAGTTCACGCATTCCATTACAATTTTTAATGCTTCTGCCAGTTTCGGAGGCAAGGTTTTTGTTGCCAACGCATGCCTGTGCAGAATACAATGCGTAACAATGATGTGTGGTGCATCGGCTTTCACTAGCGCACCAAAACCAGACTTTCTTCCCAGCATGACTGGAGCTCCGTCCGAACAAACTGCAGAAACCATATCCCACAAAAGATAGTTGTCTTTGAAGAAGTCATCCACAAGTTTCTTCACATCGGCTGCCTTAGTTGTTGTTGTAAGAGGCTTACAAAATAAAAAATCTTCTTTTATCACGTCGTCTTTCACATAGTGCACGAATACAGCAAGCTGGCTTAGATTGGATACGTCTGTGGTCTCGTCGAGTTGAAGGCTGAATTTTGCCGGGCTTGAAATCAGATCTGCAACTACTTGAGCCAAGATGTCTTTGCTCATGTCCTCTATTCTATCGCTGATGGTGTCATTTGAAAGAGGAATATGGGATAACTTCAGCCTCATTTCCCAGCATGATATTCGCCATCTTTAACACAGCTTTAACACAGGTTTTATGAGTGTTTCACCAATGGTGTGTGGTTTGCCCTGCTTTGCGATCAGGTAAGCAACTTCGTACGATGCTGTGAGGATCGGTTTGTTGATGGGTACAAAGCCGAGAACAGACAGAGTAGCCTTTTCATCGAATCTGGCTCTCTTCACCTTGAATTCAGCGAGCGTTGTGTTCTTGTATTTTCCATCTCATGCAGCTTAAGGAAGTGTTCTCTTAGTTTTGCCGGTGCTAGACTAGAATTGCTCAACTTGGCATTGCAAATCATGCAGTTAGGACGCTGACTCCCATCACGTTCCATTATACATGTGAATCCATATTGTACATATTCGTCCGACCACTTTTCTTTTTTGCTCGACATAGTAAGTATGAAGGGATTAAAATATTAAGAAAGAAATCCCAAGACGTACCATCACGACAGTCACAAGTCGACTACTGAGCGCACCAAATTCCCTGCAGCACAGATAGGCCAAGCGATGTACCGTGACCACCTGCAGCCTATGATGGCCAAGCGGGGCGTGTCATCACGAATCATTTGAGACGGATGTGTGTCTTGACCTCCGCCGAACCCCTGAGACTGACTCACCGAACCCCTGGGGTTCGATCAAACCCAGGTTAAGAACCACTGGTCTACACGTTCTCCATCTGCCAATTTTAATCCGAGACAATAAGCACCTCCCTCATCTCGTTTTCATTCAGGACACCATCTCTGTGAACGTCTCTTCCTTCCTGCTGCCCATTGTGACAGTGTTAATTGTAGACTGGCATAAAAGTAAAGTCTTCGACTATCTATAACAACAAACACCTCCTTCTCCCTTCCCTTCTCCCTTATTTTTCTTCCTTCTACCCTGTCAGGTGGCAGGTAGCCTGGAGGTCAGAGCAGGTAGCATAGAGGTTAGAGCAGTTAGCCTAGAGGTCAGAGCAGGTAGCCTAGAGGTCAGAGCAGGTAGCCTAGAGGTCAGAGCAGGTAGCCTAGAGGTTAGAGAATGTAGCCTAGAGGTCAGAGCAGGTAGCCTAGAGGTCAGAGCAGGTAGCCTATAGGTTAGAGCAGGTAGCCTAGAGGTTAGAGAATGTAGCCTAGAGGTCAGAGCAGGTAGCCTAGAGGTCAGAGCAGGTAACCTATAGGTCAGAGCAGGTAGCCTAGAGGTTAGAGCAGGTAGCCTAGAGGTCAGAGCAGGTAGCCTAGAGGTTATAGCAGGTAGCCTAGAGGTCAAAGCAGGTAGCCTAGAGGTTAGAGCAGGTAGCCTAGAGGTTATAGTAGGTAGCCTAGAGGTCAGAGCAGGTAGCCTAGAGGTCAGAGCAGGTAGCCTAGAGGTTAGATCAGGTAGCCTAGAGGTCAGAGCAGGTAGCCTAGAGGTCAGAGCAGGTAGCCTGAAGCTTAGAACAAGTAGCCTAGAGGTCAGAGCGTTGCACCAGTAACTGAAGGTTGCTGGTGCGAATTTCCAAGCTGAAAAAGGTTTATCTATTGATGTGCCCTTGAGCAAGGCACTTAACTGTAATTTGTTCCAGGAGCGCTGTAGTATCTGGTGCAGTGAAATGTCCCTTCTCCCTTCCCGTCTCCCTCTCAGTCCACCATCTGAAGAAATGAATGTCTTCCACTCTCCCTTCTGCCCATTGTGACAGTATTAACCGTAGGCTAGCATAAAAGTAATTGGAAACTGATTCCCAGGCAAAGCTCCAATTAAGGCAGCACCAAAGTCTCTCCGTTCTGTGTAATCGTCAGTAATGGTTTTCAGTTTTTGGGACATTTGGTCGCTCGCATTCAGCGCTCACCTTCTGACATGGGCTGTTCAACTCGGGCACAAAATCCCCCCCCCCCCCCCCCACTTCACAATAATCTTCATTTCCTCTTCATTTTCTCTCTGTCGTCCCATCTCTCTCCGATGAGGACCGCAGTGTCTCAGTGTCTTCCTGTGGCTTGCAGTGAGAGCGAGTTCGGAGAGGGTGTAATTGACTAGAGACAACTCTGTGACTGTATGTTTAACTATGACTGGAGGCTACAGAGGCAGTCTGGCCCTGGTTCAGCTCTGCTAAAACAGTCATCCCCCCTTCATTCTCTTTCTGTGGTTGGCTGGTTATTCAAATGCAGTTTGTTCTACACTGTTCCAGAGCAAAGACTGTGCAATGTTTAAACTCAGGACAGAGGCTACGCAGAAAGTAGAATGAAACGCGTAATTATATATTGTACAGGATTTTTTTTTTTTTTTTTTGCACTCTACTTTTCTACTAAAATTGCCACAATTCTAATGTTATTAAATGACGCTACTATAATACAATACTAATTCTATCCATTATTTTACTGTCACCACAAGTAATATGCTTCTCATACAATAATTCTTCTGTTCTAGTTCCAGAGGCTCCTCTTGCCTACTAGACTGGGCCTGTTCTGCATGATAGGGGAGAGAGAGGGGAGCGACAGAGAGGAGAGAGAAGAGTGGAGTAGCGAGGGAGAGAGCTGTGCTTTGTGCCGTCGTCTATATCAAGCTTTTTCTGAGGGAGGATACAGACGGGGGAGTGAAACAATCGGACAAAATGGCCCTAAAGTGCTTAGAGAATCTTCTTTATTTAATCGAGGCACACACACATGCACCACAAAGGCAGACAGAGTAAACCCAATTCTCCACCGCCTCTCCGGAGCGAGCGTTCCTCTCAACGGCAGCATTTGCCTGTGCTGAAAATCACCCGACACACAGGATTTTAGACCATTCTGTTTCCTCAATAAACTTCCGTTCCCACAGATGGGTTGTCTTAGCCAGAAAGAGAGAGGGGTTAGGGGATCGCTCTTTAAGTCTCACTACACAAAGTGACATTTTCTTTTCACGTTTCTCTGACATTATAATCATCGCCTCATCGTCTTTAATCAGCCGACCTCTTTTGTTTATTTATTCATTTCAGAAGACACGTCCTGCATTGGCCATATCTCAGCCACATAGGATACCCATAGAAACAGAATGTACAAAACGGGCCTCTCCATTCAAGACAATGGGAATGCTTGCAATTACAATGCCAGATCAGACACATGTGGTCATCCCACAACTTTATCCACATTAAATAGAATAGATTATATCTATATTATATAGTCTAACAATCAAAATGGACAGGGTTCTCAACACTTCTAACAAGATATAACAAATATGTGATGGATCAGCCATCACAAACAGAATGTTAATGAATAAAAATGAATACCTTCTTATTTAACTTTTTTTTGTTTTGTGGATTTATGTATGAACTGTGCACCTGTCTCTTTTAGGTGGCCTTTCTCCACAGTTCAGGAGCGGGACGTTGATCAGAAATAGCCGCTCATCTCGTCTGTAATTTGACGATGAAATAGAAGAGGAATGAAAGCGGGGAGCATAACTGGAGAAGCGTGTAAGATGGCTGCTTCATGGCTCCCCCCTTTGCCCTTAGTGTAACATTCAGGGGAAGAGTATCTCTTTGTTATGGGCCCCCCTCTCCCTGGCAATTATCACCAACTCCACTTCCCTTGCCCTCCAGAGCCCACGGAATGGAACTCAGCACCGGCCAGAATGGGAGAATAGCTACATTTATAATTTTTTTCTCGTTTTCCTTTCCCGTAGATTAATTTTCCAGGAAGCCCTGTCACTGCTGTACAGGGAAGCGGGAGAAAGAGGGAGGGATAGAGAGTGGTGGGGGGGTTTAGAGAGAGGAATAGAGAGAGAAGGGGGCTAGAGAGAGAGAGAGGGAGAGAGAGAGAGAGAGAGAGAGAGAGAGAGAGAGAGAGAGAGAGAGAGAGAGAGAGAGAGAGAGAGAGAGAGAGAGAGAGAGAGAGAGAGAGAGAGAGAGAGAGAGAGAGAGAGAGAGAGAGAGAGAGGCTACAGTGGTACAGTATGAAATGGGTGGGGGTAAGAGAGATTGGGGCTAAGGTAGCACAAGCCTTCTCGTTTTTTTTTCTTCCCTTTTCCTTGACAGATCATTCTCCATGCAGGGGTATCAGGGGGTCTGGACGATAATTGGCATGCAGATTGCAGCTGATGGCGTCCCGCAACAGAATAAAAGAGCGGGCTGGTTAGAATAATGAGGCAGCCAACCTGATGGATGGGCCAGAGAGGAGGTCATACAAAATGCTTCAGACACAATTCCTACCCCCCCCCCCCCTCCTCTCTGCTCCTATGGAGCCCCAGCCCTCCCAGCCCTCCCAGTCCTCCCAGTCCTCATAGCCCTCCCAGCCCTCCCAGTCCTCATAGCCCTCCCAGCCCTCCCAGTCCTTTCAGCCCTCCCAGTCCTCCCAGCCCTCCCAGTCCTCATAGCCCTCCCAGCCCTCTCAGTCCTCCCAGCCCTCCCAGTCCTCATAGCCCTCCCAGCCCTCCCAGTCCTCCCAGCCCTCCCAGTCCTCATTGGCCTCCCAGCCATCCCAGCCCTCCCAACCCTCTCAGCCCTCCTAGCTCTCCCAGCCCTCCTCCACCTCCCAGCCCTCCCATCCCTCATAGCCAGCCCTACCAGCCCTCCTAGCTTTCCCAGCTCTCCCAGCTCTCCCCCAACTCCTATCCCTCCCAGCCCTCCCAGCCCTCCCTCACCCCCCAGCCCTCGTAGCCCTCTAAGCCATCCCAGCCCACTCAGCCCTCATAGCCATCCCAGCCCTCCCCACCTCCTAGCCCTCCTAGCTTTCTCAGCTCTCCCAGCCCTCCCGGCCCTCCCAGCCCTCCCAGCCCTCCCAGCCCTCCCAGCCCTCCCAGCTTTCCCAGCCCTCACAGCCCTCCCCCACCTCCTAGCCCTCCCAGCCCTCCTTGACCTCCCGGCCCTCCAAGCCATCCCGGCCATCCCGGCCCTCCCAGCCCTCCTTGACCTCCCTGCCCTCCCATCCCTCATAGCCCTCCCAGCCCTCATAGCCCTCATAGCCCTCCCAGCCCTCCCAGCCCTCCCTCACCTCCCAGCCCTCCCAGCCCCCCTAGTCATCCTAATTCTCCCAGAGTCCCAGTCCTCCCAGCCCTCCCTCACCTCCCAACCCTCCCAGCCCTCCCTCACCCCCCAGCCCTCCTTCACCCCCCAGCCCTCCCAGCCCTCCCTCATCCCCCAGCCCTCCCAGCCCTCCCTCACCTCCCAACCATCCCAGCCCTCCCTCACCCCCCAGCCCTCCCAGCCCTCCCTCATCCCCAGCCCTCCCAGCCCTCCCTCACCTCCCAACCATCCCAGCCCTCCCTCACCTCCCAACCCTCCCGCCCTCCCTCAAATCCCAGCCCTACCAGTACCACCTGCTCTCAGTTTGTTTTCTCCTTCATATTTCCACAAAGCCCTGATATTTCATTATTTCCTCTCTCTTCCCTTCCAGGGTACTGACTGAGAGCCTTCCAGGGTACTGACTGAGAGCCTTCCAGGGTACTGACTGAGAGCCTTCCAGGGTACTGACTGAGAGCCCTCCAGGATACTGACTGAGAGCCTTCCAGGGTACTGACTGAGAGCCTTCCAGGGTGCTGATTGAGAGCCTTCTAGGGTGCTGACTGAGAGCCTTCTAGGGTACTGACTGAGAGCCTTCCAGGGTACTGATTGAGAGCCTTCTAGGGTGCTGATTGAGAGCCTTCCCGGGTACTGACTGAGAGCCTTCCAGGGTAGTGATTGAGAGTTCTCCCCTCTTTCTCCCTTTCTCCATTTCTTTCTCCTCCCTTATCTAACTCCCAATCTCTCAATTAAACTCAGTACAGTAAGGTATAGAGGGGTGGTTGAGACAGACAGGGAGTAGTGGGGACAGACAGGGGGTAGTGGGGACAGACAGGGGGTAGTGGAGACAGACAGGGAGTAGTGGGGACAGACAGGGGGTAGTGGGGACAGACAGGGGGTAGTGGAGACAGACAGGGAGTAGTGGAGACAGACAGGGGGTAGTGGGTAGGTTGGGGTACAGACAGACAGGTGGAGACAGACAGGGGTAGTGGAGACAGACAGGGGGTAGTGGAGACAGACAGGGGGTAGTGGAGATAGACAGGGGTAGTGGAGACAGACAGGGGTAGTGGAGACAGACAGGGGTAGTGGAGACAGACAGGGGGTAGTGGGGACAGACAGACTTTGGTAGTGGAGACAGACAGGGGGTAGTGGAGACAGAGAGGTGTAGTGGAGACAGACAGGGGTAGTGGAGATAGACAGGGGTAGTGGAGACAGACAGGGGTAGTGGAGACAGACAGGGGTAGTGGAGACAGACAGGGGGTAGTGGAGACAGACAGGGGGTAGTGGAGACAGACAGGGAGTAGTGGGGACAGACAGGGGGTAGTGGGGACAGAGAGGGGGTAGTGGAGACAGACAGGGAGTAGTGGAGACAGACAGGGGTAGTGGGTAGGTTGGGGTACAGACAGACAGGTGGAGACAGACAGGGGTAGTGGAGACAGACAGGGGGTAGTGGAGACAGACAGGGGGTAGTGGAGATAGACAGGGGTAGTGGAGACAGACAGGGGTAGTGGAGACAGACAGGGGTAGTGGAGACAGACAGGGGGTAGTGGAGACAGACAGGGGGTAGTGGAGATAGACAGGGGTAGTGGAGACAGACAGGGGTAGTGGAGACAGACAGGGGGTAGTGGGGTCAGACAGACTTTGGTAGTGGAGACAGACAGGGGGTAGTGGAGACCGACAGGGGGTAGTGGAGACAGACAGGGGTAGTGGGGACAGACAGGGGGTAGTGGAGACAGACAGGGATAGTGGAGACAGACAGGGGTAGTGGAGACAGACAGGGGGTAGTGGAGACAGACAGGGGGTAGTGGAGACAGACAGGGGGTAGTGGGTAGGTTGGGGTAGTAGAGACAGACAGGGGGTAGTGGAGACAGACAGGGGGTAGTGGAGACAGACAGAGGGTAGTAGAGACAGACAGGGGGTAGTGGAGACAGACAGGGGGTAGTGGAGACAGACAGGGGGTAGTGTGTAGGTTGGGGTAGTGGAGACAGACAGGGGGTAGTGGAGACAGACAGGGGGTAGTGGAGACAGACAGTGGGTAGTAAGGACAGACAGGGGGTAGTGGGAACAGACAGGGGTAGTGGGTAGGTTTGGGTAGTGGAGACAGACAGGGGGTAGTGGAGACAGACAGGGGTAGTGGGTAGGTTGGGGTAGTGGAGACAGACAGGGGGTAGTGGAGACAGACAGGGGGTAGTGGAGACAGACAGGGGGTAGTGGAGACAGACAGGGGTAGTGTGTATGTTGGGTTAGTGGAGACAGACAGGGGGTAATGGAGACAGACAGGGGGTAGTGGAGACAGACAGGGGGTAGTGGAGACAGACAGCGGGTAGTAGAGACAGACAGGGGGTAGTGGAGACAGACAGGGGATAGTGGGGACAGACAGGGGGTAGTGGAGACAGACAGGGGGTAGTGGAGACAGACAGGGGTAGTGGGTAGGTTGGGGTAGTGGAGACAGACAGGGGGTAGTGGAGACAGACAGGGGGTAGTGGGGACAGACAGGGGGTAGTGGAGACAGACAGGGGTAGTGGGTAGGTTGGGGTAGTGGAGACAGACAGGGGGTAGTGGAGACAGACAGGGGGTAGTGGAGACAGACACGGGGTAGTGGAGACAGACGGGGTAGTGGAGACAGACAGGGGGTAGTGGAGACAGACAGGGGGTAGTGGAGACAGACGGGTTAGTGGAGACAGAGGGTAGTAGAGACAGACAGGGGGTAGTGGAGACAGACGGGGTAGTGGAGACAGACATGGGGTAGTGGGTAGGTTGGATACAGTAAATAGAGAACACATGGTAACGTCACAGTTAACAGCCCTTTAGAACTGGGAGTGTTTTAATTACACTATAGGAGCTAATGAATCTCTCTCTCTCTCTCTCTCTGTCCTTTCTCTCTCTCTGTCCTCTCTCTCTCTCTCTCTCTCTCTGTCCTCTCCCTCTCTCTCTCTCTCTCTCTCTCTCTCTCTATGTGTCCTCTCTCTCTCTTTCTGTCCTCTCTCTCTCTGTCCTCTCTCTCTCTCTCTGTCCTCTCTCTCTCTCTCGCTCTCTCTCTCTCTCTCTCTCTCTCTCTCTCTCTCTCTCTCTCTCTCTCTCTCTCTCGCTGTCCTCTCTCTCTCTCTCTCTCTCTCTCTCTCTCTCTCTCTCTCTGTCCTCTCTCTCTCTCTCTCTCTCTCTCTCTCTCTGTGTCCTCTCTCTCTCTTTCTGTCCTCTCTCTCTCTCTCTCTCTCTCTCTCTGTCCTCTCTCTCTCTGCCCTTTCTCTCTCTCTCCCTCTCTCTCTCTCTCTCTCTCTCTCTCTCTGTCCTCTCTCTCTCTCTGTCCTATCTCTCTCTCTCTCTCTCTCTCTCGCTCTCTCTCTCTCTGTCCTCTCTCTCTCTGTCCCCTCTCTCTCTCTCTCTGTCCTCTCTCTCTCTCTCTCACACTTCTCTCTCTCTCCCACAATATACCTCTATCAAGACATTTAGACCACCAGAAATTAAGGAAAATATGGCCAAGAAATTCAGTGAAATAAAAGTGTTCCAATTCTTTAATTGAACGCGTTAAAATGGAAATTAGAATAACATGGATAGTAAGAAACAGTATTTCATGGTTTTTGAGAGCAATTCAAATGTAGTTACAGTAACATCCCCAGGACAGTTCGCTACGTAGTTATCGTAGGGAAAGGGTACTGAATTGAAGAAACGGAATCCCATTTCTGACTAGTAGCATAGTTATTGATATTTCAGTCTGTCATCAGTAGTGGTACATACAGTGCCTTGCGAAAGTATTCAGCCCCCTTGAACTTTGCAACCTTTTGCCACATTTCAGGCTTCAAACATAAAGATATAAAACTTTATTTTTTTGTGAAGAATCAACAACAAGTGGGACACAATCATGAAGTGGAACGACATTTATTGGATATTTCAAACTTTTTTAACAAATCAAAAACTGAAAAATTGGGCGTGCAAAATTATTCAGCCCCCTTAAGTTAATACTTTGTAGCGCCACCTTTTGCTGTGATTACAGCTGTAAGTCGCTTGGGGTGTCTCTATCAGTTTTGCACATCGAGAGACAAATTTCTTTCCCTTTCATCCTTGCAAAACAGCTCGAGCTCAGTGAGGTTGGATGGAGAGCATTTGTGAACAGCAGTTCAGTTCTTTCCACAGATTCTCGATTGGATTCAGGTCTGGACTTTGACTTGGCCATTCTAACACCTGGATATGTTTATTTTTGAACCATTCCATTGTAGATTTTGCTTTATGTTTTGGATCATTGTCTTGTTGGAAGACAAATCTCCGTCCCAGTCTCAGGTCTTTTGCAGACTCCATCAGATTTTCAAGAATGGTCCTGTATTTGGCTCCATCCATCTTCCCATCAATTTTAACCATCTTCCCTGTCCCTGTTGAAGAAAAGCAGGCCCAAACCATGATGCTGCCACCACCATGTTTGACAGTGGGGATGGTGTGTTCAGCTGTGTTGCTTTTACGCCAAACATAACATTTTGCATTGTTGCCAAAAAGTTCAATTTTGGTTTCATCTGACCAGAGCACCTTCTTCCACATGTTTGGTGTGTCTCCCAGGTGGCTTGTGGCAAACTTTAAACGACACTTTTTATGGATATCTTTAAGAAATGGCTTTCTTGCCACTCTTCCATAAAGGCCAGATTTGTGCAATATAAGACTGATTGTTGTCCTATGGACAGAGTCTCCCACCTCAGCTGTAGATCTCTGCAGTTCATCCAGAGTGATCATGGGCCTCTTGGCTGTATCTCTGATCAGTCTTCTCCTTGTATGAGCTGAAAGTTTAGAGGGACGGCCAGGTCTTGGTAGATTTGCAGTGGTCTGATACTCCTTCCATTTCAATATTATCGCTTGCACAGTGCTCCTTGGGATGTTTAAAGCTTGGGAAATCTTTTTGTATCCAAATCCGGCTTTAAACTTCTTCACAACAGTATCTCGGACCTGCCTGGTGTGTTCCTTGTTCTTCATGATGCTCTCTGCGCTTTTGACGGACCTCTGAGACTATCACAGTGCAGGTGCATTTATATGGAGACTTGATTACACACAGGTGGATTGTATTTATCATCATTAGTCATTTAGGTCAATATTGGATCATTCAGAGATCCTCACTGAACTTCTGGAGAGAGTTTGATGCACTGAAAGTAAAGGGGCTGAATAATTTTGCACGCCCAATTTTTCAGTTTTTGATTTGTTAAAAAAGTTTGAAATATCCAATAAATGTCGTTCCACTTCATGATTGTGTCCCACTTGTTGTTGATTCTTCACAAAAAAATACAGTTTTATATCTTTATGTTTGAAGCCTGAAATGTGGCAAAAGGTCGCAAAGTTCAAGGGGGCCGAATACTTTCGCAAGGCACTGTATGTTATGTGGCTTTATAAGGTCCCGTGATTGGCATGAGGTTTTTATGACTGTTTTTAATGGTAAATTGTCATGACTCTGAGTACAAAACTCAAAACACATTTTCAATTGACTAAAGTACAACACACAAAATCATGCCAAGGACTGATCATCCATTATAATTCTAACCTATACAGACCAGGGACTGACCATCCATTATAATTCTAACCTATACAGAACAGGGACTGACCATCCATTATAATTCTAACCTATACAGACCAGGGACTGACCATCCATTATAACTCTAACCTATACAGACCAGGGACTGACCATCCATTATAATTCTAACCTATACTGACCAGGGACTGACCATCCATTATAATTCTAACCTATACAGACCAGGGACTGACCATCCATTATAATTCGAACCTATACTGACCAGCGACTGACCATCCATTATAATTCTAACCTATACAGACCAGGGACTGACCATCCATTATAATTCTAACCTATACAGACCAGGGACTGACCATCCATTATAACTCTAACCTATACAGACCAGGGACTGACCATCCATTATAATTCTAACCTATACAGACCAGGGACTGACCATCCATTATAATTCTAACCTATACAGACCAGGGACTGACCATCCATTATAATTCTAACCTATACAGACCAGGGACTGACCATCCATTATAATTCTAACCTACACAGACCAGGGACTGACCATCCATTATAACTCTAACCTATACAGACCAGGGACTGGCCATCCATTATAATTCTAACCTATACAGACCAGGGACTGACCATCCATTATAATTCTAACCTATACAGACCAGGGACTGACCTTCCATTATAATTCTAACCTATACAGACCAGGGACTGATCATCCATTATAATTCTAACCAATACAGACCAGGGACTGACCATCCATTATAATTCTAACCTATACAGAACAGGGACTGACCATCCATTATAATTCTAACCTATACAGACCAGGGACTGATCATCCATTATAATTCTAACCTATACAGACCAGGGACTGATCATCCATTATAATTCTAACCAATACAGACCAGGGACTGACCATCCATTATAACTCTAACCTATACAGACCAGGGACTGACCATCCATTATAACTCTAACCGATACAGACCAGGGACTGACCATCCATTATAATTCTAACCTATACAGAACAGGGACTGACCATCCATTATAATTCTAACCTATACAGACCAGGGACTGACCATCCATTATAACTCTAACCTATACAGACCAGGGACTGACCATCCATTATAATTCTAACCTATACAGACCAGGGACTGACCATCCATTATAACTCTAACCTATACAGACCAGGGACTGACCATCCATTATAATTCTAACCTATACAGACCAGGGACTGACCATCCATTATAATTCTAACCTATACAGACCAGGGACTGACTATCCATTATAATTCTAACCTATACAGACCAGGGACTGACCATCCATTATAATTCTAACCTACACAGACCAGGGACTGACCATCCATTATAACTCTAACCTATACAGACCAGGGACTGGCCATCCATTATAATTCTAACCTATACAGACCAGGGACTGACCATCCATTATAATTCTAACCTATACAGACCAGGGACTGACCTTCCATTATAATTCTAACCTATACAGACCAGGGACTGATCATCCATTATAACTCTAACCTATACAGACCAGGGACTGACCAACCATTATAATTCTAACCTATACAGACCAGGGACTGATCATCCATTATAATTCTAACCTATACAGACCAGGGACTGACCACCCATTATAATTCTAACCTATACAGACCAGGGACTGACCATCCATTATAATTCTAACCTATACAGACCAGGGACTGACCAACCATTATAATTCTAACCTATACAGACCAGGGACTGACCATCCATTATAATTCTAACCTATACAGACCAGGGACTGATCATCCATTATAATTCTAACCTATACAGACCAGGGACTGACCATCCATTACAATTCTAACCTATACAGACCAAGGACTGACCATCCATTATAATTCTAACCTATACAGACCAGGGAATGACCATCCATTATAATTCTAACCAATACAGACCAGGGACTGACCATCCATTATAACTCTAACCTATACAGACCAGGGACTGACCATCCATTATAACTCTAACCTATACAGACCAGGGACTGACCATCCATTATAATTCTAACCTATACAGACCAGGGACTGATCATCCATTATAATTCTAACCTATACAGACCAGGGACTGACCAACCATTATAATTCTAACCTATACAGACCAGGGACTGACCATCCATTATAATTCTAACCTATACAGACCAGGGACTGATCATCCATTATAATTCTAACCTATACAGACCAGGGACTGACCACCCATTATAATTCTAACCTACACAGACCAGGGACTGATCATCCATTATAATTCTAACCAATACAGACCAGGGACTGACCATCCATTATAATTCTAACCTATACAGACCAGGGAATGACCATCCATTATAATTCTAACCTATACAGACCAGGGATTGACCATCCATTATAATTCTAACCTATACAGACCAGGGACTGACCATCCATTATAATTCTAACCTATACTGACCAGGGACTGACCATCCATTATAATTCTAACCTATACAGACCAGGGACTGGCCATCCATTTTAATTCTAACCTATACAGACCAGGGACTGACCAACCATTATACTTCTAACCTATACAGACCAGGGACTGACCATCCATTATAATTCTAACCTATACAGACCAGGGACTGATCATCCATTATAATTCTAACCTATACAGACCAGGGACTGACCACCCATTATAATTCTAACCTATACAGACCAGGGACTGACCATCCATTATAATTCTAACCAATACAGACCAGGGACTGACCATCCATTATAACTCTAACCTATACAGACCAGGGACTGACCATCCATTTTAATTCTAACATATACATACCAGGGACTGACCATCCATTATAATTCTAACCTATACAGACCAGGGACTGACCATCCATTATAATTCTAACCTATACAGACCAGGGACTGACCATCCATTATAACTCTAACCTATACAGACCAGGGACTGATCATCCATTATAATTCTAACCTATACAGACCAGGAACTGATCATCCATTATAATTCTAACCTATACAGACCAGGGACTGATCATCCATTATAATTCTAACCAATACAGACCAGGGACTGACCCTCCATTATAACTCTAACCTATACAGACCAGGGACTGATCATCCATTATAATTCTAACCTATACAGACCAGGGACTGACCATCCATTATAATTCTAACCTATACAGACCAGGGACTGACCACCCATTATAATTCTAACCTATACAGACCAGGGACTGACCATCCATTATAATTCTAACCTATACAGACCAGGGACTGACCTTCCATTATAATTCTTACATATACAGACCACCCATTATAATTCTAACCTATACAGACCAGGGACTGACCATCCATTATAACTCTAACCTATACAGACCAGGGACTGACCATCCATTATAACTCTAACCTATACAGACCAGGGAATGACCATCCATTATAATTCTAACCTATACAGACCAGGGATTGACCATCCATTATAATTCTAACCTATACAGACCAGGGACTGACCATCCATTATAATTCTAACCTATACTGACCAGGGACTGACCATCCATTATAATTCTAACCTATACAGACCAGGGACTGACCATCCATTATAATTCTAACCTATACAGACCAGGGACTGACCATCCATTATAACTCTAACCTATACAGACCAGGGACTGACCATACATTATAATTCTAACCTATACAGACCATCCATTATAATTCTAACCTATACAGACCAGGGACTGACCATCCATTATAATTCTAACCTATACAGACCAGGGACTGACCATCCATTATAATTCTAACCTATACAGACCAGGGACTGACCATCCATTATAATTCTAACCTACACAGACCAGGGACTGACCATCCATTATAACTCTAACCTATACAGACCAGGGACTGACCATCCATTATAATTCTAACCTATACAGACCAGGGACTGACCATCCATTATAATTCTAACCTATACAGACCAGGGACTGACCATCCATTATAATTCTAACCTATACAGACCAGGGACTGACCATCCATTATAATTCTAACCTATACAGACCAGGGACTGACCATCCATTATAATTCTAACCTATACAGACCAGGGACTGACCATCCATTATAATTCTAACCTATACTGACCAGGGACTGACCATCCATTATAATTCTAACCTATACAGACCAGGGACTGACCATCCATTATAATTCTAACCTATACAGACCAGGGACTGACCATCCATTATAACTCTAACCTATACAGACCAGGGACTGACCATCCATTATAATTCTAACCTATACAGACCAGGGACTGACCATCCATTATAATTCTAACCTATACAGACCAGGGACTGACCATCCATTATAATTCTAACCTATACAGACAAGGGACTGACCATCCATTATAATTCTAACCTACACAGACCAGGGACTGACCATCCATTATAACTCTAACCTATACAGACCAGGGACTGACCATCCATTATAATTCTAACCTATACAGACCAGGGACTGACCATCCATTATAATTCTAACCTACACAGACCAGGGACTGACCATCCATTATAACTCTAACCTATACAGACCAGGGACTGACCATCCATTATAATTCTAACCTATACAGACCAGGGACTGACCATCCATTATAATTCTAACCTATACTGACCAGGGACTGACCATCCATTATAATTCTAACCTATACAGACCAGGGACTGACCATCCATTATAATTCTAACCTATACAGACCAGGGACTGACCATCCATTATAATTCTAACCTATACAGACCAGGGACTGACCATCCATTATAATTCTAACCTATACAGACCAGGGACTGACCATCCATTATAATTCTAACCTATACAGACCAGGGACTGACCATCCATTATAATTCTAACCTACACAGACCAGGGACTGACCATCCATTATAACTCTAACCTATACAGACCAGGGACTGACCATCCATTATAATTCTAACCTATACAGACCAGGGACTGACCATCCATTATAATTCTAACCTACACAGACCAGGGACTGACCATCCATTATAACTCTAACCTATACAGACCAGGGACTGACCATCCATTATAATTCTAACCTATACAGACCAGGGACTGACCATCCATTATAATTCTAACCTATACAGACCAGGGACTGACCATCCATTATAATTCTAACCTATACAGACCAGGGACTGACCATCCATTATAATTCTAACCTATACAGACCAGGGACTGACCATCCATTATAATTCTAACCTATACAGACCAGGGACTCATCATCCATTACAATTCTAACCTATACAGACCAGGGACTGACCATCCATTATAATTCTAACCTATACAGACCAGGGACTGACCTTCCATTATAATTCTAACCTATACAGACCAGGGACTGACCACCCATTATAATTCTAACCTATACAGACCAGGGACTGACCATCCATTATAACTCTAACCTATACAGACCAGGGACTGACCACCCATTATAATTCAAACCTATACAGACCAGGGACTGACCATCCATTATAATTCTAACCTATACAGACCAGGGACTGACCATCCATTATAATTCTAACCTATACTGACCAGGGACTGACCATCCATTATAATTCTAACCTATACAGACCAGGGACTGACCATACATTATATTTCTAACCTATACAGACCAGGGACTGACCATCCATTATAATTCTAACCTATACAGACCAGGGACTGACCATCCATTATAATTCTTACATATACAGACCACCCATTATAATTCTAACCTATACAGACCAGGGACTGACCATCCATTATAACTCTAACCTATACAGACCAGGGACTGACCATCCATTATAACTCTAACCTATACAGACCAGGGAATGACCATCCATTATCATTCTAACCTATACAGACCAGGGATTGACCATCCATTATAATTCTAACCTATACAGACCAGGGACTGACCATCCATTATATTTCTAACCTATACTGACCAGGGACTGACCATCCATTATAATTCTAACCTATACAGACCAGGGACTGACCATCCATTATAATTCTAACCTATACAGACCAGGGACTGACCATCCATTATAACTCTAACCTATACAGACCAGGGACTGACCATACATTATATTTCTAACCTATACAGACCAGGGACTGACCATCCATTATAATTCTAACCTATACAGACCAGGGACTGACCATCCATTATAATTCTAACCTATACAGACCAGGGACTGACCATCCATTATAATTCTAACCTACACAGACCAGGGACTGACCATCCATTATAACTCTAACCTATACAGACCAGGGACTGACCATCCATTATAATTCTAACCTATACAGACCAGGGACTGACCATCCATTATAATTCTAACCTATACAGACCAGGGACTGACCATCCATTATAACTCTAACCTATACAGACCAGGGACTGACCATCCATTATAATTCTAACCTATACAGACCAGGGACTGACCATCCATTATAATTCTAACCTATACAGACCAGGGACTGACCATCCATTATAATTCTAACCTATACAGACCAGGGACTGACCATCCATTATAATTCTAACCTATACAGACCAGGGACTGACCATCCATTATAATTCTAACCTATACAGACCAGGGACTGACCATCCATTATAACTCTAACCTATACAGACCAGGGACTGACCATCCATTATAATTCTAACCTATACAGACCAGGGACTGACCATCCATTATAATTCTAACCTATACAGACCAGGGACTGACCATCCATTATAATTCTAACCTATACAGACCAGGGACTGACCATCCATTATAATTCTAACCTACACAGACCAGGGACTGACCATCCATTATAACTCTAACCTATACAGACCAGGGACTGACCATCCATTATAATTCTAACCTATACAGACCAGGGACTGACCATCCATTATAATTCTAACCTACACAGACCAGGGACTGACCATCCATTATAACTCTAACCTATACAGACCAGGGACTGACCATCCATTATAATTCTAACCTATACAGACCAGGGACTGACCATCCATTATAATTCTAACCTATACAGACCAGGGACTGACCATCCATTATAATTCTAACCTATACAGACCAGGGACTCATCATCCATTACAATTCTAACCTATACAGACCAGGGACTGACCATCCATTATAATTCTAACCTATACAGACCAGGGACTGACCTTCCATTATAATTCTAACCTATACAGACCAGGGACTGACCACCCATTATAATTCTAACCTATACAGACCAGGGA
Source organism: Oncorhynchus clarkii lewisi (assembly GCF_045791955.1). Lineage (NCBI taxonomy): Eukaryota > Metazoa > Chordata > Actinopteri > Salmoniformes > Salmonidae > Oncorhynchus > Oncorhynchus clarkii. Next base: position 92,279,478 of record NC_092151.1, on the reverse strand, counting down.
CTGACCATCCATTATAACTCTAACCTATACAGACCAGGGACTGACCACCCATTATAATTCAAACCTATACAGACCAGGGACTGACCATCCATTATAATTCTAACCTATACAGACCAGGGACTGACCATCCATTATAATTCTAACCTATACAGACCAGGGACTGACCATCCATTATAATTCTAACCTATACAGACCAGGGACTGACCATCCATTATAATTCTAACCTATACAGACCAGGGACTGACCATCCATTATAATTCTAACCTATACAGACCAGGGACTGACCATCCATTATAATTCTAACCTATACAGACCAGGGACTGACCATCCATTATAATTCTAACCTATACAGACCAGGGACTGACCATCCATTATAACTCTAACCTATACAGACCAGGGACTGACCACCCATTATAACTCTAACCTATACAGACCAGTGACTGACCACCCATTATAACTCTAACCTATACAGACCAGGGACTGACCACCCATTATAACTCTAACCTATACAGACCAGGGACTGACCACCCATTATAACTCTAACCTATACAGACCAGGGACTGACCATCCATTATAATTCTAACCTATACAGACCAGGGACTGACCATCCATTATAATTCTAACCTATACAGACCAGGGACTGACCATCCATTATAATTCTAACCTATACAGACCAGGGACTGACCATCCATTATAATTCTAACCTACACAAACCAGGGACTGACCATCCATTATAATTCTAACCTATACAGACCAGGGACTGACCATCCATTATAATTCTAACCTATACAGACCAGGGACTGACCACCCATTATAACTCTAACCTATACAGACCAGGGACTGACCATCCATTATAATTCTAACCTATACAAACCAGGGACTGACCACCCATTATAATTCTAACCTATAGAGACCAGGGACTGACCACCCATTATAACTCTAACCTATACAGACCAGTGACTGACCACCCATTATAACTCTAACCTATACAGACCAGGGACTGACCACCCATTATAACTCTAACCTATACAGACCAGGGACTGACCACCCATTATAACTCTAACCTATACAGACTAGGGACTGACCAACCATTATAATTCTAACCTATACAGACCAGGGACTGACCACCCATTATAACTCTAACCTATACAGACCAGGGACTGATCATCCATGATATTTAATCATGTTTGTTCACTTTGTTTACAGACATTGGAGTAAAACAAGTTTATGTTTTGGGTTCTGATGGGGTACAACAGTTGAACTAAGCTCACGAGGCATTTATAAGTTCTTCAAGAATCAATGGTTAAATATAATTCATTTAGAAATCCTAAAATGTTTGTAGGAACTGCAGATTGGCCCTTTGACTTGTACCCAGTATATAAAAACATCTCGTTCCCCTGCTCCTAAAGCAAAAAGTGAGCTCGTAAAATGTATTTGTAAAATGTATATGTAAAATGTATATATGAAATGTATATGTGAAAAGTATATATAAAATGTATATGTGAAATGTATGTGTAAAATGTATATATAAAATGTATATGTGAAATGTATATATAAAATGTATATATGAAATGTATATGTGAAATGTATATATAAAATGTATATGTGAAATGTATGTATAAAATGTATATGTAAAATGTATATATGAAATGTAAATGTGAAATGTATATATAAAATGTATATGTGAAATGTATGTGTAAAATGTATATATAAAATGTATATGTGAAATGTATATATGAAATGTATATGTGAAATGTATATATGAAATGTATATGTGAAATGTATATATAAAATGTATATGTGAAATGTATGTAATGTCCTGTCTCAGCCTCCAGTATTTATGCTGCAGTAGTTTATGTGTCGGGGGGCTAGGGTCAGTTTGTTATATCTGGAGTACTTCTCCTGTCCTATTCGGTGTCCTGTGTGAATCTAAGTGTGCGTTCTCTAATTCTTTCCTTCTCTCTTTCTCTCTCTCGGAGGACCTGAGCCCTAGGACCATGCCCCAGGACTACCTGACATGATGACTCCTTGCTGTCCCCAGTCCACCTGGCTGTGCTGCTGCTCCAGTTTCAACTGACCTGAGCCATAGGACCATGCCCCAGGACTACCTGACATGATGACTCCTTGCTGTCCCCAGTCCACCTGACTGTGCTGCTGCTCCAGTTTCAACTATTCTGCCTTATTATAATTCGACCATGCTGGTCATTTATGAACATTTGAACATCTTGACCATGTTTTGTTATAATCTCCACCCAGCACAGCCAGAAGAGGACTGGCCACCCCACATAGCCTGGTTCCTCTCTAGGTTTCTTCCTAGGCTTTGGCCTTTCTAGGGAGTTTTTCCTAGCCACCGTGCTTCTACACCTGCATTGCTTGCTGTTTGGGGTTTTAGGCTGGGTTTCTGTACAGCACATTGAGATATCAGCTGATGTACGAAGGGCTATATAAATAAATTTTATTTGATTTGATTTGATGTATAAAATGAATATGTAAAATGTATATATAAAATGTATATGTAAAATGTATGTATAAAATGTATATGTAAAATGTATATATAATGAATATGGAAAATGTATATACAGTGGGCTCCAAAATTACTGGCACCCCTGACTGGCACCGCACAAACAATACTTAAACAAATATAAACAATATAATTATAGAGATAAACTCAAAATAACAGCATGTGAGAAATACTGGACTTTATTAATGTTTCAGTGGAATTAACCAAAATCATACAATTATTTAATACAAAATACATTTCACCAGAATCAATGTTTCATAATTATTGGCACTCCTCATTTAGTACTTAGTGCCACCACCTCTGGCAAAGAGAACAGCTTGGTCTTTTCCTGTAATGTTTGACAAGGTTGGTTCCTTGTTGTAACGTATGACAAGGAACACATTTGGAGGGATTTTGGACCATTCCTCTATGCAGATCCTTTCAAGATCCTTCACATTCTTGGGGTTTGCGCTTATCAACTGCCCTCTTCCACTCAGCCCACAGGTTTTGGATTGGATTGAGGTCTGGCGACTGAGATGGCCATGGCAGGACATTGATTTTGTTGTCACAGAAACATTTCTGTGTGCATTTTGAGGTATGTTTTGGGTCACTGTCTTGTTGGAAAGTCCACATACGGCCAAGTCCCAGCCTTCTGGCAGAGGCAACCAGATTGTCAGCCAAAATTGCCTGATACTTGGTGGAATTCATTATGCCATCAATCTTAACCAGTGCCCCTGAACCTCTGGAATTAAAACAGCCCCAAAACATCACTGACCCCCCTCCATATTTCACCGTGGGTATGAGGTGACCCACCATCATGTTTCACCGTGGGTATGAGGTGCCTCTCCTTGTATGCATCTCTGTTTCACCGTGGGTATGAGGTGCCTCTCCTTGTATGCATCTCTGTTTCACCGTGGGTATGAGGTGCCTCTCCTTGTATGCATCTCTGTTTCACCGTGGGTATGAGGTGCCTCTCCTTGCATCTCTGTTTCACTGTGGGTATGAGGTGCCTCTCCTTGTATGCATCTCTGTTTCACCGTGGGTATGAGGTGCCTCTCCTTGCATCTCTGTTTCACCGTGGGTATGAGGTACCTCTCCTTGCATCTCTGTTTCGACGCCAAAGATGCTTTATCTGACCAAAACGTTCCATTTTGGTCTCATCTGACCAGAGCACCTTCTTCCAATCATAATTTAAATGACTTTTGGCAAACTCCAAGCGTTTGCGTCTGTGTCTTGGGATCATTAAGGGCTTTCTTCTGGCAACCCTTCCAAAGAGCCTGTGGATGTGGAGTTGGTGTCTGATGGTGCTTTTTGAAACCTGGTGACCCCAAGACGCCACCAAGGCCTGCAATTCTTTCACACTGATTCTTGGGGTTTTTGTTGTGCCTCTCACGATCCTCCTCCCTATCCTGGGGGGTAAAAGGCATTTGCGTCCTCTTCCCGTGAGGTTTTCAACTGTTCCATATCTTTTGAATGTTTTTATAATTGCCCTGACAGAGCTCAGTGGTATATTCAATCATTTGTGGATCTTCTTGTTGCCATTACCAGATTTATGAAGGTCTACGACCATCTGTCTCTTTTGAACAGCCAGTTATTTTGTTTTCTTCATGGTGTTGGATGACAGCGGGATATTGCATGTGTGTTACCTCATTTTTATACCCTAGTGAAACAGGAAGTGATGTAATGGCTCAATATAGTTCCTTAAGACTTAAATAAACTTAAGTGGAATTTAATTTGTGGTTTAATTTTGGTAGATGTTATTTACAATAATCTTTAAGGGTGCCATTAATTGTGAAACCATGATATGGAGGACATTGATTTTTAATTAAATCAATAAATTATTTTGGTTGGTTCCATTGAAAAATTAATAAAGTGTCGTAATTCTCACATGTTGGTATTTTGAGTTTATTTCTATAATTATATTGTTTATATTTGTTTAAGCATAATTTGCGCATTGCCAGTCAGGGTTTCCAGTAATTTTGGAGCCCACCCTAGAAAATACTTATTTCCCTCATTAAAATGCAAATCTATTTATAACATTTTTTGACATGCGCTTTTCTGTATTCTTTTGTCGTTATTCTGTCTCTCACTGTTCAAATAAACCTACCATTAAACTGGTAGACGGATCGTTTCTTTGTCCGTGGGAAAATGTACAAAATCAGCAGGGGATCAAATACTGTTTTCCCCTCACTGTACATGTAAAATGTACATGTCAAATGTATGTCTATGTGGCAGAAAAGCTGTAAAAAAAAACCTAAAAGATAATTGTCCTCCGAAGAGCGGTGGGTGGTGAAGGTGTAACGACATTCATTAGAAGAAGGTGAAGACCAAGGTGCAGGGTGGTGCGTGTTCATAGTATTTATTCTGACTGAACACTGAGTACAAAATAACAACAAGAACAGCCGAACCAGTTCTGACAGGTGCAACAAACACTAAACAGAAAATAACCACCCACAACTAACAGTGGGAAAACAGGCTGCCTAAGTATGGTTCTCAATCAGAGACAACGATCGACAGCTGCCTCTGATTGGGAACCATACCATTTGATTTGATACCAGGCCAAAACATAGAAATACAAAACCTAGACATACAAACATAGAATGCCCACCCACATCACACCCTGACCAAACAAAAAAATATAAACATACAAAGCAATCTACGGTCAGGGCGTGGCAGAAGGGATTAATAAACAATAACATTTTTATATGTATATGTATTTATATGTATTTTATGTATTTATATATATATATATATATACATATATGTATTTTTTTTATATGTATTTTTTTATATATATATATGTATTTTTTTAAATGTAATTTTATTGTTTATTCATTCCTTCTGTCACGCCCTGACCGTAGATTGCTTTGTATGTTTCTATTTTTTTGCTTGGTCAGGGTGTGATGTGGGTGGGCATTCTATGTTTGTATGTCTAGGTTTTGTATTTCTATGTTTATATATATATATATATAAAAAAAGTGAGCTAGCAAGTTTTTAAAATACATATTTTGTTGATATATTTTGTTGATATTTTGACATTTGTGAAAGCTTATGTAAAACGCTCATATCCTTGGCAAGAATACGAAGAGCTTTACAACAAGGTTCTCCCAAAGCAGGGTTTTGTAAAGGACTGCTTGGATGTAGAATGCTGACCTACCATATTCTCCTGTCAACCACGGAGGTTACATTTGTTCTCTGCTATCTAGCACAGCAGGACTCCACTCAGGGCAGTAATCTGCCCTGGGCTGTCACTCACTCACAGTCCCTTGCACAGAAAGGTAAAACAGGAAAGTACTCTACACTTCCTCCCTCCATGGTTTGTGAGCACAAGACTGCAGGTAGATGAAGTCTGTCAGATAAGCCCTGAAGTGGCATACTGCATCCTGGTTGTGAGGACAGCGGTGCAGGACAGGTAGACTGTGTGTCCTGGTTGTGAGGACAGCAGTGCAGGACAGGTAGTCCGTGAGTCTCTGTGTGTGTCAGATAGGGCCCAAAGGGCATGGTGCAGCCTAGTACTTAAAGCTTCCAACACAAAGCAGGGCTGTCACGTCTCCTCTCCTCCTCTCCACCTATCCTCTCCACCCCCACCACTTCTCCACCACCCCTCTTCGCTTCCTCTCCCTCCTCTCTACCACCTCCTCTCCACCTCCCCCTCTCTACCTCTTCTCGACCTCCCCCTCTCCTCCTCCTCTCCTGCTCTCTCCCTCCTCTCCTCTCCACCTCCTCTCCACCCCCACCTCCTCTCACCTTCTCTAACTCCTCTCCTCCTCCTCTCCTCCTCTCAACCTCCACCCCCTCCTCCTCTCCACCTCTCCTCTCCTCTCCACCTCCTCTCCACCTCCTCTCCACCCCCTCTCCACCTCCCCTCTTCACCTCCTCTCCCCCTCTCTAACTCCTCTCCTCCTCCTCTCTATCTCCTCTCAACCTCCACCCTCACCTCCTCTCCTCCTCTCTCCCTCCTCTCTATCTCCTCTCCTCTCCACCTCCTCCTCTCCTCCTCTCTCCCTCCTCTCTCCCTCCTCTCCACCTCCTCCTCTCCTCCTCTCCACCTCCTCCTCTCCTCCTCTCCACCTCATGTTCTCCTCTCCACCTCCTCATTTTCTCTCCACCTCCTCTCCTCTCAACTTCTCCTTTCCGCCTCCCCCTCTCCTCCTCCTCTCCACCTCCTCCTATCCATCTCCTCTCTTCTCCACTCCTCTCTTCCCTCCTCCTTCCATCTCCTCTCCACCTCTCCTCATCTCTACCTCTCCACTTCCACATCCTCTTCTCTCCACATCCTCCGCCTCCTCCTCCTCCCCACCTGTCTCTAAACCTGCAGCTGTATAGACATAATTAACCCAGGCTGGTTGACTGTGGTTTAGCCTGACACCTCTACATCCCCCTTACTCTTCTGATCAACCTCAGCTCAGGTAAATAGTGGAATTAAGTACTGCTAAGTATCTTGTCGTGCACAAACAGATCAGGAACTCTGTTCCGTTGCTGCTGACATGTTGTTGTTGTTGAGCTCCTCCTCTGTTTTTGTTAGGTACCAGAACTACACTACCGTTCAAAAGTGTGGGGTCACTTAGAAATGTCCATGTTTTTTAAAGAAAAGCAACAAAAAATAACATCAAATTGATCAGAAATAAAGTGTAGACATTGTTAATGTTGTAAATGACTATTGTAGCTGGAAATGGCAGATTTTTTAAATGGAATATCTACATAGGCGTACAGAGGCCCATTATCAGCAACCATCACTCCTGTGTTCCAATGGCACGTTGTGTTAGCTAATCCAAGTTGATCATTTTAAAAGGCTAATTGATCACTAGAAAACCCTTTTGCAATTATGTTAGCACAGCTGAAAACTGCTGTTCTGATTAAAGAAGCATTAAAACTGGCCTTCTTTAGACTAGTTGAGTATCTGGAGCATCAGCATTTGTGGGTTCGATTACAGGCTTAAAATAGCCAGAAACAAAGAACTTTCTTCTGAAACTCGTCAGTCTATTCTTGTTCTGAGAAATGAAGGTTATTCCATGCGAGAAATTGCCAAGAAACTGAAAATCTTGTACAATGCTGTGTCCTTCTCCCTTCACAGAACAGCACAAACTGGCTCTAACCAGAATAGAAAGAGGAGTGGTAGGCCCCTGTGCACAAATGAGCAAGAGGACAAGTACATTAGAGTGTCTAGTTTTTGAGAAACAGACAAGTCCTCAACTGGCAACTTCATTAAATAGTACCTGCAAAACACCAGTCTCAACGTCAGCAGTGAAGAGGCGACTCCGGGATGCTGACCTTCTAGGCAGAGTTCCTCTGTCCAATGTCTGTGTTATTTTGTCCATCATAATATTTAGCCTTCATTTCTCAGAACAAGAATAGACTGACGAGTTTCAGAAGAAAGGTCTTTGCTTCTGGCCATTTTGAGCCTGTAATCGAACCCACAAATGCTGATGCTCCAGAGACTCAACTAGTCTAAAGAAGACCCGTTTTATTGCTTCTTTAATCAGAAAAACAGTTTTCAGCTCTGCTAACTGAATTGCAAAAAACTTGGATTGGTTAACACAATGTGCCATTGGAACACAGGAGTGATGGTTGCTGATAATGGTTCTCTGTACACCTATGTAGATATTCCATTAAAAAAATCTGCCGTTTCCAGCTACAGTAGTCCTTTACAACATTAACAATGTCTACGCTGTATTTGTGATACATTTTTTTTTATTTTAATGGACAAAAAAAATAAGTTTTTTTCTTTAAAAAAAACATGGACATTTCTAAGTGACCCCTAAACTTTTAAACGATAGTAGACATCTTACAAAGCCATAGTCAGTTACACTCTTTGTAGAGGATTATCTGTCAACAATAGCCAGGTCCCCGAAAAGACCGACATGTAGGCTATTGTAAGTCTCTGTTGCTAGGTATGTCTGCACGCTAAACCAAGATCTAGGCCTACTCGGAGCAAGTCAATGTGTATCGTGCTGATATTGCGTGCCTGGTGCACAGAAACCTGACAGATTCTAACCCTCCTACCAAGCAGGGAAAGAACTAACAGAAGCCCAGTCCTTTTTTTTTCCAGAACAGTTTTGTTTTATCAAGTTTCAGCCGAGGTAGAGTAGCTACCGTCTCTCTGTCCCGGAGGTCCAGCAAACTTAATCTCTCATGCACCCCCCCCCCCCCCCCCCTCAACGCCAAAACAGACGGGAACTAATTTACTGCCTCATCCTCATTCTTTCAGCGGCGCCAAGTAGCTGTATACAGTACATACCAGATCAAAGCCGTAATTGAAAAATAATTATAGGCACTTAATCATAGAAAGCAGTGGGCTAATTGAAGTGGCAACAAGGAGACGAGCGGCGGCCCTCGGAATCGTGGCAGAATAGATGATATTGCATTGTCTTTAATAAAGCATCTTCTTCAATCCTCATTGTCTCTCGGATTAAATTGGAGAGGGCTATTAGCCTGGTTAATTGACTCTCTAATTTAGATCTCGCCCCACTGAATGCATAACGGATGCACGCCTGTCGGCCAATGATGTGTGCACTCTGTCACACCGTCCTGCTAGACTCCGATTGGTTAATTGCTCAGGGATTTTAGAAGTTTTCAGTCATTCTTCAAAATGGAACAGAACGGTGAGGTGTGAGACTCCGTTCCTCTCCTCTCTCTCTCTCTCTCTCTCCTTCTATCTCTCTCTCTCTCTCTCTCTCTCCCTCTCTCTCTCTCTCTTTATGGCCTCTATTTGACAGAATTGTCAAATGTGTTCTGAAATCCTAATTGTCCTCCTTCTGACCTGTTCACATTCTCTAAAAGTTCCTGAGGCCCGTTGAGAAATACAAATGGCACATTTCCGCTCAAGGCCTCTTTGCGTGAATGAAGGCGTTCTTATCACGCTCTCTGCAAACGTCTCCCCTGCTGTGATGGTGTAGAGACAGCCTGGTTGGAGACAGCCTGCTCCAGCTCTGCCCTCTAGTGGTGAAAAGCTGGTAGTAAAGGGATTGCTGTCAGAACAAGAAGCCATTTGAGAAGGAGTTCTGCTTTCCCCAAATGACACCCTATTCCATATAAAGTGCACTACTTTTGACCAGGGTCCATGTTATACCCCGGGGGGCCCATGTTAAAAAGGGAATAGGGTGCCATTTAGAACTCAGTCGAGGAGGTCAAGGCAGGCATCTGACGGTAAAAGGAGGGTAGTTTGAAGTAAATAAATGCACCGATTTTACCACCATTTCCCAGGGCAGCCTTTCATCATTTTCAACAGAGAGAGAGGTGTGTTTTTGTGTTCCTTCCTTTTCTCTGTGGCCTCACTAATGGAAGTCAAAATTCACTAATGAAATGGAAACTCGGCGTAAAGGTAAAAATGCCCCCTAAAAAGTTACAGCCCTGAAAACTTTTCTACAACGGCACTTGTAAAATGACAGTGGGCTGATAAAGCCGCCAGATGACTTCGAAATTGGACGTCTGTCCGTGTCCTCAGGACGTCTGGAAATGCTTTCATAACCCGACCACTAGGGGCAGCAGTGAGCGCAATTACCATCGACTAGGCATGGGTTTGCTAGGGTGTTGTAGACAGTGGTGGTGGATGGTTGTAATCACATGACTCCAGAACTGAAGGTCGTGTCTTCAATATCAGTGGTAGACACATTTTTTTTTTTTTACTTAATCCTATCCCAAACCTTAACCCTTCACTCAACTTAAGGTTGTAACCCTATCCAGAACCTTAACCCTTCACTCAACTTAAGGTTGTAACCCTATCCAGAACCTTAACTTCGGAACAGAATGATGAGGAGCAGCAGGAGCAACCGATTTGATTTGAGGGTGTCACACTTGGAAATGTGATGTTTGGACGTCAGAATCTGAAGTGAAATTGGTAAAAAAAAATAAAAAAAAAAGTGAGATCTTGTTGGCCCTTGTCAAAAGTAGTACACTATCTACAGATGTAGGATCATCATTTGTGTGTGCTACAACAAGAAAATAATCCTGCAGCAACTGGGAAAAGTGAATTATCATATGGATTATAATCATAGGCCTTTTTAAACCTCAAAGACACTACAAGTTTTAAGAGACGATCCTACATCTGTAGGGAATAGAGTGCATTTTGGATAAAGCCATAGTCTACTCTGCTGCAAGAACTACAGTGCCACTCTACTGACAGTGATAACACTAAGTAGTAAGGTCGCTGTGCGAATATGTACAAAATACTACTACTGGTATACTACTTGAATACGGCCTAATGTCACGTTGGTGTGAAGGATCGGGAGACAGAAGCAGGAATGCGTAATAGGATTTTTTATTAATTAAACCCAAATTACGGCGAGCCGTGTAAAGGCATGGGGCCGAAGACCAAACAAACACGTAACGAAAACACAGGGTTGAAACCCCAAACAAAAGAGTGAGGAGTATCTCGAATAAATAACACCGTAATCATCTGCGCAATCCACAAGGCCACGAAAGCCCAAAACACACAGCACAGGTACTCAAACGCACCAACGGACATTGTAACAATAATCAACCTCCCAATGGAAACCAAAGGGCTCATATACAGTGAGGGGAAAAAAGTATTTGATCCCCTGCTGATTTTGTACGTTTGCCCACTGACAAAGAAATGATCCGTCTATAATTTTAATGGTAGGTTTATTTGAACAGTGAGAGACAGAATAACGACAAAAAAATCCAGAAAAACGCATGTCAAAAATGTTATAAATTGATTTGCATTTTAATGAGGGAAATAGCTATTTGACCCCCTCTCAATCAGAAAGATTTCTGGCTCCCAGGTGTCTTTTATACAGGTAACAAACTGAGATTAGGAGCACACTCTTAAAGGGAGTGCTCCTAATCTCAGTTTGTTACCTGTATAAAAGACACCTGTCCACAGAAGCAATCAATCAATCAGATTCCAAACTCTCCACCATGGCCAAGACCAAAGAGCTCTCCAAGGATGTCAGGGACAAGATTGTAGACCTACACAAGGCTGGAATGGGCTACAAGACCATCGCCAAGCAGCTTGGTGAGAAGGTGACAACAGTCGGTGCGATTATTCGCAAATGGAAGAAAAACAAAAGAACTGTCAATCTCCCTCGGCCTTGGGCTCCATGGAAGATCTCACCTCGTGGAGTTGCAATGATCATGAGAACGGTGAGGAATCAGCCCAGAACTACACGGGGGATCTTGTCAATGATTTCAAGGCAGCTGGGACCATAGTCACCAAGAAAACAATTGGTAACACACTATGCCGTGAAGGACTGAAATCCTGCAGCGCCCGCAAGGTCCCCCTGCTCAAGAAAGCACATATACATGGCCGTCTGAAGTTTGCCAATGAACATCTGAATGATTCAGAGGACAACTGGATGAACGTGTTGTGGTCAGATGAGACCAAAATGGAGCTCTTTGGCATCAACTCAACTCGCCGTGTTTGGAGGAGGAGGAATGCTGCCTATGACCCCAAGAACACCATCCCCACCGTCAAACATGGAGGTGGAAACATTATGCTTTGGGGGTGTTTTTCTGCTAAGGGGACAGGACATCTTCACCGCATCAAAGGGACAATGGACGGGGGCATGTACTGTCAAATCTTGGGTGAGAATCTCCTTCCCTCAGCCAGTGCATTGAAAATGGGTCTTGGATGGGTATTCCAGCATGACAATGACCCAAAAGACATGACCAAGGCAACAAAGGAGTGGCTCAAGAAGAAGCACATTAAGGTCCTGGAGTGGCCTAGCCATTCTCCAGAACTTAATCCCATAGAAAATCTGTGGAGGGAGCTGAAGGTTCGAGTTGACAAACGTCAGCCTTGAAACTTTAATGACTTGGAGAAGATCTGCAAAGAGAAGTGGGACAAAATTCCTCCTGAAATGTGTGCAAACCTGGTGGCCAACTACAAGAAACGTCTGACCTCTGTGATTGCCAACAAGGGTTTTGCCACCAAGTACTAAGTCATGTTTTGCAGAGGGGTCAAATACTTATTTCCCTCATTAAAATGCAAATCAATTTTGAACTTTTTTGACATGCGTTTTTCTGGATTTTTTGTTGTTATTCTGTCTGTCACTGTTCAAATAAACCTACCATTTAAATTATAGACTGATAATTTCTTTGTCAGTGGGCAAACGTACAAAATCAGCAGGGGATCAAATACTTTTTTCCCTCACTGTATACAAATACAATCAGTGGGAATAGGTGTTGTGCTTTTGTTCTGAAGGTAGGTAAGGAGTCAAGCGCAGGACAGCAGAGATGTCAATCTAGCGTTTTTTAATAGGTACAGGTACAAACACACTAAAAAAAAAACCAAGACAATGGTAACTCACAGTAACTCACGGAAGGAGAAAAAAACCAACGCTCCTTACTATAATAAACACACGTGAATAAACTGAGGAAAACCTCCACAAGCAACATGAAAATAATCCCACACAAGCCTAAGCGGGGAAACAGGGGTAAATATACACATAGAGGAATTAAAGCAAATGAAAACCAGGTGTGACAGAAACAAAGACAAAACAAATGGAAAAAGAAAAATGGATCGGTGATGGCTAGTAGGCCGGCGACCACGACCGCCGAGCACCGCCCGAGCACCGCCCGAGCACCGCCCGAGCACCGCCCGAGCACCGCCCGAGCACCGCCCGAGCACCGCCCGAGCACCGCCCGAGCACCGCCCGAACAAGGAGAGGAACCACCTTCGGTGGAAGTCGTGACAATAGGAGCCAGGTGTATGTAATGAAAGTTCCCAGAGGGATCCATGACACCTAAATTCCATTATTCTAAAACTATAAAACAACGTTTATTAAATATTATAGCTTAGTATTTATTGAACCCTGTTCCCAGGAATGAGAAAAATGCTTGTGTTCTCTTCATGTCTTATCAGACCGTTGAGGTGGTCTACTACAGGCACCGTATCTGCTCCATTTCTCTGGGCGAACCCCCCATCTAATCTCTTTATCTAACTGATTAGAGTTCTAACGACCTGAGAAGGCCATTCCACTACAATACAGTCTCACAGCATATCTCTGTTGACTCTTACATTTTCATAAACTACAAAGAGACATTGGCCTTTCTGTTTGTTAGAATGAGCCGGTACAGCTTTCAGGTATAGCCATCATTCTTTCTGTCACTTTCTATCATATTAAATATATAACGTACTTCTAGCAAAGTTAAAAAAATATTTTTCCAAATTGAATTTGTGCTACTATAATATAACAGATATTTTTCTGTCAGGAACCGGCATATTCTGTTGAATAAATCCATTTCATCTTTTGAATGTTATATTCAATGACCTGAAATTACCGATATTTTGTGTCTCTCTCGAACGCAGGTGCCTGACATTTCTTTTCAAGATATCAGCCTTTGTCAAATTGGTTTCAGTTCTCCACAACGATACAATCATATCAGTATTTTCTATTTACCTTAGCTTGACTGGCTGACTGACTGGCTGACTGGCTGGCTGGCTGACTGGCTGGCTGGCTGGCTGGCTGGTGGTGATACAGAACTACAGTGTGTCAATAGAGTCATTGGGTATCATTATTAAAAAGGGACAGAAACAGACACAAAACACAGAACCAAAGTAGCAAATGCTTTTCTATCCGCATCAAGGATGCGTTAGATACTTACTGTGTATCCTTAAGTTTAAGGCATGAATCTAAAAAATTAATAAAAACTGCTTGTATAGAGAAATATCTGACTTAATGCTGCTAGCTACAAAGTATAGACCTCAAATATGCAACATGTTAAATACTGTAGGTTGACTGTTCATTTGACTTCTAGGTTCTCAGATCAGTTTGAGAAACTCCTGTAATGAGAGGACCCCCCCCCCCCCCCCCACACTGATGTAATGAGAGGACCCCCCCCCCCCCCCCCCCCACACACACACACACACACTGATGTAATGAGAGGAACCCCCCCACACACACACACACACACTGATGTAATGAGAGGACCTCCCCCCCCACACACACACACATACTGATGTAATGAGAGGAACCCCCCCCCCCCCCACACATTGATGTAATGAGAGGACCCCCCCCCCCCACACACACACACACACACTGATGTAATGACCTCCCCCCCCCCACACACACACACATACTGATGTAATGAGAGGAACCCCCCCCCCCCCCCACATTGATGTAATGAGAGGACCCCCCCCCCCCCACACACACACACACTGAAGTAATGAGAGGACCCCCCCCACACACCCCCCCCCCCCCCCACACACACACACTGATGTAATGAGAGGACCCCCCCCCACACACACACACACTGATGTAATGAGAGAAACCCCCCCCACACTGATGTAATGAGAGGACCCCCCCACACACACACACACACTGATGTAATGAGAGAAACCCCCCCCCACACTGATGTAATGAGTGGACCCCCCCCACACTGATGTAATGAGTGGACACCCCCCCACACTGATGTGATGAGTGGACCCCCCCTGGGCTAAATGTGGAGTATCAATTCAGAAATGGAATGCGTAGTCTTGTTATCAAAGTATTGGTCAACCTCTTAGCTTCCTGTGTGACCGTTACACCTCCCGTAACCTCCTACGCCCCTCCCAACCGTAAGGGGTACGTTCCAAATGCCACCCTATTTGCTATATAGTGAACTACTTTTGCCCAGAGATCATGGTCAAATGAAGTGCACCATATAAGGGAATTGGGTGGCATTCGGGACGTAGGCGATGACTTGGCAGCAGTGGGCAAACACAGAAGGACAGATGTAACAGTCTTTCATGAGGTCAAGCCTGCCAGTATCAGATTCACTTCAAACACAGCGAGTCAAAAAGCCCAGTCTCAGTGTTGGCACTGTGGCATTAGAAACAATCAGAAGCTGAGAGACTCTGCAGTAGCTAAGGTTCAGATTTTTTGTCTATTTTTGTTATTTTTGCCTACTGAGAGAAGAAAGAAGAAGGTTGTGATAGCGTTGAACGTTAGCTTCACCAGAGAGACAGAGAGGTAGGAGTTGGTTTCCCACCGAGACAGAAGAGAGAGAGAGAGGCATCTGCATCATGGCGGCGACCCTGTGCCAGGTGATGGGCTTTGTGCTGAGCCTACTGGGGGTGGGTGGGATTATAGCCGCCACTGGGATGGACCAGTGGGCAACGGAGGACCTGTACGACAACCCTGTGACCGCCATCTTCTCCTACTCAGGACTCTGGAGATCCTGTGTCCGGCAGAGCTCCGGATTCACAGAGTGCCGACCCTACTTCACCATCCTGGGGCTACCAGGTACGGCAGGGTAGCCTAGTGGTTAGAGCGTTGGACTAGTAACCAGAAGGTTGCAAGTTCAAACCCCTGAGCTGACAAGGTACAAATCTGTCGTTCTGCCCCTGAACAGGCAGTTAACCCACTGTTCCTAGGCTGTCATTGAAAATAAGAATTTGTTGACTTGCCTAGTAAAATAAATAAATAAACACTATACCAAATATTCTGATTAAAGGTTGACTGAGACCAAAACATTGGAGAATTAGATCCATTAAATGGTTGGCATCAAGATCACTGACGTGCTGGAGTTTTCCATATTTAAAAAAAAAAAAAACGTTCACCATTGTCAACCAGGTACGACGAACGCCATTGTCCTCATACAGTTGCGGCAGCCTCTGCTCTACACAGTAGTGACCAGAGCAACAAGTTGACATGACACAAGCTCTTTGACTCAACATGTAATAGTAACTCGTTGATTTACTGTGATAGTTTAGTTTACTATGGATCCAGTTCAATAGTTCATTGAATGCTGGACAAATTTCCATTTTATTACACGCACAAAAAAAACCAAGAAAGCCAGGAAAAGTAGGATATTAGTTTATGCTAGGTTAATTTACACAACGTATGAATAGATGGTAATATTGATGGATCAGTAAGAGTCACACCACTGTGGGGATAGACTCAGGATCATAAATAAGAAGTAGGTTAATATTGTAGTGTTTGTAGTGATTGGGGAAATGGCTAAATAGTTTGAATTTTGTTCCCCGAGAACCACATATGAAAAGAAGGTCAAGCGAGGCACACCCTTCGTTAGTCACGTAAGCGTGGAAACTCTTACTGAAAGTACAACCGTTGCCCGAAACTGTGACAGCAACTCATGAAAATGATTTGCAAACACCTGATAAGGTTTGTTCCCTGTTCAAGAGTACATAGTGATAAGAACCAGAGGATAGACAGCCATT
Source organism: Oncorhynchus clarkii lewisi (assembly GCF_045791955.1). Classification (NCBI taxonomy): domain Eukaryota; kingdom Metazoa; phylum Chordata; class Actinopteri; order Salmoniformes; family Salmonidae; genus Oncorhynchus; species Oncorhynchus clarkii. Next base: position 92,262,856 of record NC_092151.1, on the reverse strand, counting down.
TCATGACTTCATTTACATCATGAAGACAAGGAGGGGTTTGACATCGAACAAAAAAGGAACCTAAAATGGCCGCCACAAATGCTGGGTGATTAGTTTTTGATATCTCTGCCACAGCCATTTATGCTGGAACAAAAAATTAACCTAAAATGGCCGCCACAAAGATTATTTTATCGGCTTTATGCTGGGTGCATTGGGCCAGTTTTTGATATCTGCTGCCACAGCCATCTGGGGTTTACAGAACCATTATTTCTCATCTCGATTAAGTTTTATATGTTGAGTACATCTCAAAGGTGTGGCTCTGTCTAAACAATATATTACATTTGTTTTTATAAGTACACATTCATTAATGGAATAAAACAAACATTTGTTTCTTTCACTTGACTTTGAAACAAACCATTTTGAGCATTTCTAATCTAGTTTCTTCAGCAGTGTTTGATCTTTAACAGTGCTTGTTAAAAACAGGAAGGGTGATTATCTTCCTGCGAAACAACATATAGTTTAGTAATAAGGTGGTTCATTTTAAAGAATAGAGGCCATGATGAAAAGGCCATGATCAATAAATGGTCAAATTTGGGGGTTTTTTTCCTCACAAAATTTAGTTTTGATAGACGCACTAGAGATATTTGTTTTTGTTTCACAAAATCTAGTTGTGTTGATTTAAACAATTTTACTAGATCAGTTCAATCTTTAAAAAAAAAAATACCCTAGAGTTGATAGACGCACCAGAGATATTTGTTTAAGCACGGGCTGCGTTTTAATCCACCACATCCGTCAATGTAATTCTTCTCACATCTGCAGTGGACTGTGGCAGACCTACAGCTCTGTTTGTCAGGAGACATCCTGAAACTCGGGTCTTCTCACATCTGCAGTGGACTGTGGCAGACCTACAGCTCTGTTTGTCACATGACATCCTGAAACTCGGGTCTTCTCACATCTGCAGTGGACTGTGGCAGACCTACAGCTCTGTTTGTCACGAGACATCCTGAAACTCGCGTCTTCTCACGAAAATGTCTGTAGCGTCCGAACGATTTGGCCTAACAACGAATATGACCCCCCCACTATGGAAAGAGGAGACTCTCACGAACACGATGGTGTTCTACAGTCCCCACAAGTGTCATGGGACTTGTCTGAAGGTAACCCGTTACCGGTTAAAACAATTTTTTATGGAAGAAGTTTTCCTCAAAAATAATGTGGGTTAAATATGTTTCCAAACAACACTAAAAAAAAAATTCTCCTAGATATAGGACAGACACTTCCAAACTTTATTCCTTGTGATTTATTTTTTTGAATGTCTGTTTTGCAATTAATTAATGTGTTATTTCATACATTTCTATGGGCTATAGCAGTAAAGGCCATATTCTATATTTTATCAGACAATTATATATTTTTATAAATTGAGACCTACAGGGGACCTACAGAGACCTACAGGGGGACCTACAGGGGACGTACAGAGACCTACAGGGGTCGTACAGAGACCTACAGGGGACGTACAGAGACCTACAGGGGTCGTACAGAGACCTACAGGGGACCTACAGGGGGGACCTACAGGGGACGTACAGAGACCTACAGGGGGGACCTACAGGGGGGACCTACAGGGGACGTACAGAGACCTACAGGGGGGACCTACAGGGGACGTGCAGAGACCTACAGGGGGGACCTACAGGGGGGACCTACAGGGTACGTACAGAGACCTACAGAGACCTACAGGGGGGACCTACAGGGGACATACAGAGACCTACAGGGGACGTACAGAGACCTACAGGGGACGTACAGAGACCTACAGGGGGGACCTACAGGGGACGTACAGAGACCTACAGGGGGGACCTACAGGGGAGACCTACAGGGGACGTACAGAGACCTACAGGGGGGACCTACAGGGGAGACCTACAAGGGACGTACAGAGACCTACATAAGGGACCTACAGGGGGGACCTACAGGGGAAGTACAGAGACCTACAAGGGGGACCTACAGGAGACGTACAGAGACCTACAGGGGACGTACAGAGACCTACAGGGGTCCTAAAAGAGCTAAATGAGCCATGGTATGACGTTCTTAAAACAATTCCAAATGTTAGCTTAGTAGACCCTGCCCCCCCCCACACACACACCAAAGGAAAGCAGTACTTATAGGATACACACAATAACGAGTCACCTAAGTACCAAATAAAAACAAGTATATCTGACTGTATGTTTTGGTTTGACCTGTGGGCTAGTCTATCTGGCTGTGTGTTTTAGTTTGACCTGTAGACTAGTCTATCTGGCTGTGTGTTTTAGTTTGACCTGTAGACTAGTCTATCTGACTGTATGTTTTGGTTTGACCTGTAGACTAGTCTATCTGGCTGTGTGTTTTAGTTTGACCTGTAGACTAGTCTATCTGACTGTGTGTTTTAGTTTGACCTGTAGACTAGTCTATCTGACTGTGTGTTTTGGTTTGACCTGTAGACTAGTCTATCTGGCTGTGTGTTTTAGTTTGACCTGTAGACTAGTCTATCTGACTGTATGTTTTGGTTTGACCTGTAGACTAGTCTATCTGACTGTGTGTTTTGGTTTGACCTGTAGGCTAGTCTATCTGACTGTATGTTTTGGTTTGACCTGTAGACTAGTCTATCTGGCTGTGTGTTTTGGTTTGACCTGTAGACTAGTCTATCTGACTGTGTGTTTTGGTTTGACCTGTGGGCTAGTCTATCTGACTGTATGTTTTGGTTTGACCTGTAGACTAGTCTATCTGGCTGTGTGTTTTAGTTTGACCTGTAGACTAGTCTATCTGACTGTATGTTTTGGTTTGAAATGTAGGCTAGTCTATCTGGCTGTGTGTTTTGGTTTGACCTGTAGGCTAGTCTATCTGACTGTGTGTTTTGGTTTGACCTGTAGACTAGTCTATCTGACTGTGTGTTTTGGTTTGACCTGTAGACTAGTCTATCTGACTGTGTGTTTTAGTTTGACCTGTAGACTAGTCTATCTGACTGTATGTTTTGGTTTGAAATGTAGACTAGTCTATCTGACTGTGTGTTTTGGTTTGAAATGTAGACTAGTCTATCTGACTGTGTGTTTTGGTTTGACCTGTAGACTAGTCTATCCGACTGTGTGTTTTGGTTTGACCTGTAGACTAGTTTATCTGACTGTGTGTTTTGGTTTGACCTGCAGCTATGCTCCAAGCTGTGCGGGCCCTGATGATAGTGGGGATGGTCCTGGGAGCCATCGGTTGTCTGGTCGCCATCTTTGCCCTCAAGTGTCTGAAGATGGGGAACATGGAGGACAGCGTCAAGGCAACCATGACGTTGACCTCCGGGGTCATGTTTCTGCTCGGAGGTGAGGTGATGTTGTGGTAATGTTGTGGTAATGTTTTGGTGATGTTTTGGTATTGATGTTCATAACTGGCAAGCAAAATCTTTCTGATTCTAATTTGGGTTTAAAGCCAAAAAGACACATTTCTGTGATCTGAAAATGCCAATGTAATTTCCATCCTCCTTAGGTGTTTGTGGCATTGCTGGAGTGTCGGTCTTTGCCAACCTAATCGTTAGCAGCTTCCGGTTCACCACCTATGCAGATGGTGGATATGGAGGAGGAGGAGTACTGGGGGGAGGATTAGGAGGAATGGGAGGATCTCTCACTCCCAGGTACATTAAAGCCCTCAAACAGTCTTTTATTCATTGTTTTAATTGTCACTGTAAAGTAAAGTAGGAGGATACATATGCAAATAAAAGATGACTGGTCATTGGTCAAAAAAAAAATCTGATCAGATTGTGATGTCATGATCTGGGCCAAAAATTCCAGGCATTATTTTTCAAACAGCTCTTACAGAATTTTTTGGGGGTTATTTTCAACCTCATAGTGTGGAAATATCATCAAAACAAATGGTAAAATCAAGTTAAAATAAAAACTGCACTGGCCCTTTAACTGCAACATGAGAAGAATTCACTTTTGTTGTGTCCAAAATGGCACCTTATTACATATATAGTGCACAATTATTGACCAGTGTCTTATGGGATAAGATACGGCATTTGTTTCTATTAGTGGACATGAACAAGTGGTATAAAATGAATATGTGGAGCCTGGTCAAAAGTAGTACACTATGTAGGGAAGAGTGTGGCATTTGGGTGGCAAGCCTTGGTACATAAGTTGGTATCAATTATAAGGTGATGATGGCAATTTGTAATTTTTTTTTAACGTGTCAATGTATCTCCTTGGTTTCTCAGGTACACCTTTGGCTCCGCCCTCTTTGTGGGGTGGATAGGCGGAGCCGTGCTGGTCGTGGGAGGGGTTATGATGTGCATGGCCTGTCGGGGGATGGTTCCACCAGAGGAGAAGAGACCAAAGTAAGTTGCATTTTTCTCCACCAGATCACGAGTCAGAGAAACATTCCCTCAATAAAATCACATTATTCTCAAGAAAAAACAAGCATAAAAGAACTTTCAAATCATGAAACACATGCCTCATACACGGCTTATACATTAAAGTTATAGTGTGACCAAACTTTCCAAGTAATTCCTGAATATTCCCGTGTTAATTCTTAATCACAAATAGAATCCATAATCATTTTGTTTTTACTTTCTACCTCAGTTATGGGATGGCCTACAAGCCTGCTTCCCAACACACAACAGTTTACAAAGCGAACACCAGACCCAGAACGGCCTATGACGATTCTTTCAGAGCCCAGAGTATGGATGGAAGACAATCCAACCAGCAATATGTGTGAAGAATATAATATTATGTACTGTTAGGTTTTAGAGGTTCTCTGAAACGGAGCAAAACTGTTTTAATGTATCGATGCCAATCTCATGTAGCTCTGAAGGGCTTGTAAGATTTCATAGAGGGTTGCTATAGAGGTTTCATAGAGGGTTGCAATAGAGGTTTCATCGAGGGTTGCTATAGAGGGTAACTTTGAAGGAAGTACTTATTCAGGTTTGATTCATTATTTTTGTACTTGGAGCTCTCTTATATTTCTGTGTTTTTGTTATTCTGCATTTAAGGGGACAATATTGTAATTTTCTAATGCATCTATATTAAAAGAATCACATTTCCAGAACTTCATGTTTGTTTTTTTTTGTTTTCAAACGCAGCATAAAATATATTTAAAAAAAAGGTTAATGAACAATCAATTTCTTCACACATCGAATTGTAGAAATATTTAACTATTTATTCATTATTTATTCACAGTGGAAATAGTGGGAAATATGTTATAAATATGAATATTGGTCATTTCCTTTCAAATTAGAAAATAAAAATATATATTAACAGTAGCTATATCAAAATCATTAAAAACAAAACAACATACAGTACACAATCCCTACAGTGGCAGGAAGTATTCACCACTTGCAGGGCAGGGTAGCCTAAAATTGGCCTATAACCGAAAGGTTGTTCAAATATTTTGTGTTACTGGCCTGAACAAGGCAGTTAACCCACTGTTCCTGGGCCGTCATTGAAAATAAGAATTTGTTCTTAACTGACTTGCCACACAAAAATGGATTAAATTGATATTTTGTGTTACTGGCCTACACACACACACACACACACCGCTCCATATTGTCAAAGTGGAAATATGTTTTTAGACGTTTTTACAGATTCATTAAAAAATGAAGAGCTCAAACTGTCAATAAGTTTTCAACCCCTTTATTATGGCAAGTCTAAATAGGTTCAGGAGTAAACATGTGCTTAACAAGTCACAGAATAAGTTGCATGGGATTCACTGTCTGCAATAATAGTGTTTAACATGATTTTTGAATGACTACCTCATCTCTGTACCCCACACATACAATTATCTGTAAGGTCCCTCAATCAAGCAGGGAATTTCAAACATAGATTCAACCACAAAGACCAGGGAGGTTTTCCAATGTCTCACAAAGAAGAGCACCTATTGGTAGATGGGTAAAAAAAATATATTAAAAAAAAGCAGACATTAAATATCCCTTTGAGCATGGTGAAGATATTAATTACACTTTGGATGGTGTATCAATACACCCACTCACTACAAAGATACAGGCGTCCTTCCTAACTCAGTTGCCGGAGAGGAAGGAAACTGCTCAAGGATTTCACCACGAGGCCAATGGTGACTTTAAAACAATGACAGAGAAAAGAAGGAAGCCTGTACAGCATACAAATATTCCAAAACCTGCATGGTGTTAAACACTATTATTGTCCATGTAACATATGATGTGACTTGTTAAGCACATCTTTACTCCTGAACTTATTTAAGGCTTGCCATAACTTTCTGAAGGCACTATATCTCCTGATTATATAAAAAAAAAAAACAAGTCATTACCACATTCAAAGTCCCAACATAGTTTGAGTCCTACCAAGAAAGTCCCTATATATACACGGAGCAAAAATATTACCGCAAGCAACATGCACCTTTTTCCAACTGTTACCGAGTTACAGTTCATATAAGGAAATCAGTCAATTGAGAGAAAAAAAATCATTAGGCCCTAATCTATGGATTCCAAATGACTGGGCAGGGGTGCAGCCATGGTTGGGCCTGGGAGGGCATAGGCCCACCCACTTGGGAGCAAGGTCCAGCCAATCAGAATTAGTTTTTCCCCACAAAAAAAAGGTCTTTATTACTGACAGAAAGCTGTCCGGGTGGCTGGTCTCAGACAATCCTGTAGGCGTAGAAGCCTGATGTGGAGGTCCTTGGCTGGCGTGGTTACACGTGGTCTGCGGTTGCGAGGCCAGTTGGACGTACTGCCAAATGATCTAAAACGATGTTGGAGGCGGCTTATGGTAGAGAAATTAACATTCAATTCTCTGGTAACAGCTTTTGTGGACATTCCTGCAGTGCAGTCAGCATGCCAATTGCAGCTCCCTGAAAACTTGAGACATCTGTAGGATTGTGTTGTGTGACAAAACTGCACATTTTAGGAGTGTCCCCAGACCAAGGTGCACCTGTGTAATGATCATACTGTTTCATCAGCTTCTTGATATGCCACACCTGTCAGGTGGATAGATTATCTTGGCAAAGGAGAAATGCTTGCTAACAGGGATAAATAAATTAGTGCCAAAAATTTGATAGAAATACACTTTTTTTTGAGAAATATGCTTTTTATTGTGCATATGGAACATTTCTGTAATCTTTTATTTCAGCTCATGACACATTGGACCAACACTTTACATGTTGCGTTTCTATTTTTTGCTGAGTATAGCTTGATTCTGGAATTTTTTTGGGAATAAAACCGAAAGGTTATTTGATTCTGTAATTGTTTTATAACTGGTATTACACGCCAGCTCCTCATCACGTTGGAATGCATCTTCTGCTAATTGTTTTAAAACTTGGAAAAGAGTCATTCATATATCACATACGCCCATTGAAAAATAGATTTCTATCTCAAAAAAGGCACTCATCTGGATAAATAAAGGATACATAGCACTAACTAAATGTAAAAAACGGGAAAAGTGCATTAAAGCCCTCCTGCTCTGCTGGTTGAGGAGCTCCACACGCTGGTTCCTGAAGTTCCTCCCAGGCCCACCTCGGTGCTCCCTCGCCCCCCTAGGGACTGAGACTGGCCCCCTACCGGCAGGGACAGGAGCTCCTCAATGGAAGACAGTTCTAGGTCGCTTTCTTCGTCCGATAACTGGGACAAAATGGAACATGCATGAACATTGAATCACTCGTGTAGGTATCACACAAAGAAACAGAAACAGCTCTATGCTATAGAAGTATTGAGAGAGGAAATATACAAGTATATTGATACACATTATAAAAGGCTTACAACAAATGATAAAGAATTATATCTACAACCTTAAGTAAAGTGTTAGAGTATACAGAGCCTTCAGAAAGTATTCATACCCCTTGACTTATTCTACAAAAAAATTATTTATTTTACCCCCTTTTTTCTCCCCAATTTCGTGGCGTCCAATTGTTGTAGTAGCTACTATCTTGTCTCATCGCTACAACTCCCGTACGGGCTCGGGAGAGACGAAGGTTGAAAGTCATGCCAGGGACTCTGATGGCACAGCTGGCGCTGCAGTACAGCGCCCTTAACCACTGCGCCACCCGGGAGGCCAACTTATTCTACATTGTGTTGTGTTACAGCCTGAATTCAAAATTGATTAAAAAATAAAAAAATATTCACCCATCTACACACAATAACCCATAATGACAAAGTGAAAACATGTTTTTAGAAATGTTAGTAAATGTATTGAAAATGAAATACAGAAATATCAAATTCACATAAGTATTCACACACACACACACACACACACACGAGTCAATACTTTGTAGAAGCACCTTTGGTAGCAATCTAGAGCTGTCAGGTGCTGCATTGCCAATCCGACGTCTGCATTTGCCGTGCAGCCATTACGGTGAAACGACCTCTGCAGAAGTCAGAGCATTCATACTTCTTGTACTTTGCGGAGCAGCGTAGAGCTGTACAGGATGTACCGTCCCCACCTACCGTCAACCAATCATGTCAATGCAGAGCTATACGGAGCCCTCCACATTGTTACAAAATTTGGGAGCTCAATTTGCAGAGCTCAATTTGGCCTCTGCATGCCCCCCCGGAGGCTCCGCAATTGGTTCAGTATTACTTTAGTGCCTTGTTGCAAACACGATGCAGGTTTTAGAATATTTGTATTCTGTACAGGCTTCCTTCTTTTCTCTGTCATTGTTTTAAAGTCACCATTGGCTTCGTGGTGAAATCCTTGTGCAGTTTCCTTCCTCTCCGGCAACTGAGTTAGGAAGGTCGCCTGTATCTTTGTAGTGACTGGGTGTATTGATACACCATCCAGAATGTAATTAATAACTTCACCAGGCTCAAAGGGATATTCAATGTCTGTTTTTTTTGTTTACCCATCTACCAATATGTGTCTTTAGCAAGGCGTTGGAAAACCTTCCTGTTGTTTGAATCTGTGTTTGAAATTCACTGCTTGACTGTACAGATAATTGTATGTGTGGGGGGTACAGAGATGAGGTGGTTACTCAAAAATCATGTTAAACACTATTATTGCACACAGTGCGAGTCCACGCAACTTATTATGTGACTTGTTAAGCATATTATGACTCCTGAACTACAGTATGTGGGCTTGTCATAACAAAGGGGTTGAATAATTATTCAACTCAAGACATTTCAGTTTTTCAATTTTTAATTTGTAAACATTAAAAAAAATTTAAAAAAACAGTTCTACTTTGACATTATGGAGTTTTGGCCAGTTACAAAAAATAAAAAGGTGTCCATTTTAAATTCAGACTGTTAACACAACAAAAGGTGTCCATTTTAAAATTCAGACTGTTAACACAACAGAAGGTGTCCATTTTAAATTCAGACTGTTAACACAACAGAAGGTGTCCATTTTAAATTCAGACTGTTAACACAACAGAAGGTGTCCATTTTAAAATTCAGACTGTTAACACAACAAAAGGTGTCCATTTTGAAATTCAGACTGTTAACACAACAGAAGGTGTCCATTTTAAAATTCAGACTGTTAACACAACAGAAGGTGTCCATTTTAAAATTCAGACTGTTAACACAACAGAAGGTGTCCATTTTGAAATGCAGACTGTTAACACAACAAAAGGTGTCCATTTTGAAATTCAGACTGTTAACACAACAAAAGGTGTCCATTTTGAAATGCAGACTGTTAACACAACAAAAGGTGTCCATTTTGAAATTCAGACTGTTAACACAACAGAAGGTGTCCATTTTAAAATTCAGACTGTTAACACAACAGAAGGTGTCCATTTTAAAATTCAGACTGTTAACACAACAGAAGGTGTCCATTTTGAAATTCAGACTGTTAACACAACAAAAGGTGTCCATTTTGAATTCAGACTGGTAACACAACAAAAGGTGTCCATTTTGAATTCAGACTGTTAACACAACAAAAGGTGTCCATTTTGAAATTAAGACTGTTAACACAACAAAAGGTGTCCATTTTGAAATTCAGACTGTTAACACAACAAAAGGTGTCCATTTTGAAATTCAGACTGTTAACACAACAAAAGGTGTCCATTTTAAAATTCAGACTGTTAACACAACAAAAGGTGTCCATTTTGAAATTCAGACTGTTAACACAACAGAAGGTGTCCATTTTAAAATTCAGACTGTTAACACAACAGAAGGTGTCCATTTTAAAATTCAGACTGTTAACACAACAGAAGGTGTCCATTTTGAAATTCAGACTGTTAACACAACAAAAGGTGTCCATTTTGAATTCAGACTGGTAACACAACAAAATGTGTCCATTTTGAATTCAGACTGTTAACACAACAAAAGGTGTCCATTTTGAAATTAAGACTGTTAACACAACAAAAGGTGTCCATTTTGAAATTCAGACTGTTAACACAACAAAAGGTGTCCATTTTGAAATTCAGACTGTTAACACAACAAAAGGTGTCCATTTTGAATTCAGACTGTTAACACAACAAAAGGTGGAAAAAGTCAAGAGAGTTAAAATCCTTTCTGAAGGAGCTGTATTTCTTACCTGTAGGGTTTTTAACGCTGTCCTGGGTTTGGGTTTGGGTAAGACCTTGGCTGCTACTGGTGGCATCACCACTCGGGTTCCTCCTACTGGCTTGTTCATTGGAGAACTCAACTGTCTCTCCAAGCTTCTGGTCAGGGTTTTAACTACAGACCCAGACAACACAAAACAAGGGACCCAGCTGAAATAATCCTGATACTTCTTCAATACTCATTATTCAAAAACATAAAATAGAGCCCTGGGCAAGATGAAAACTTACTGTATAGCAATGCAATGACAATACAATTTGTAGAACTGTAAGGTTTAAATAGTGAGATGATACGTTTTTGGATTCATGGAAGATTGGCCCTTATCGTGGGCTAAAATAGATCCAAATAAACAAACCAGTCTGATTTTGTGCTCCACGGTGGGCTGTTAGACTTGTAGGCCCTTCTGAGAGCTCTGTGTCTGTCCCAGACCAGTCCTCTCCCTGGGTAGAACCAGACATGGGGTACTTCTGCCTTGAGCTGGATCCAGACCGCACCACCCTCACAGAGGGGCCATACCTACTGCCAGGGCTGGTGACAGAGACACCAGACCTACTGTCAGGGCTGGTGACAGACGGAATGTCTTCTCCTGACGCCTCATCCTCAGAACTGAAGGGAGGGGTGCTGAAAGAGAAAGACATGTTTCTGACATTAACACACATTTAAAGAGGGCTGGGAAATATATATATTTTTTTATTTACATTTTTTTAAAGTTTATTTTTTTTAATTTTTTTTACATAAAACATTAAACAGACACAATTATAAAAATGAAACCTATTCAAAACACATTCTTACAAAACAAATCCCAAGCTAGGGAGAGGTGCTGAAAGAGAAATGCATATTAGGTTAGGCTCCTCGGGAGGTTAAAGTAAGTACAATACAGTACATGACAGGAGAGGAGGACAGGAGAGGACAGGAAAGGAGAGGACAGGAGAGGACAGGAGAGGACAAGAAAGGAGAGGGCAGGACAGGAAAGTAGAGGACAGGAAAGGACAGGAAAGTAGAGGACAGGAAAGGACAGGAAAGTAGAGGACAGGAAAGGAGAGGACAGGAAAGTAAAGTACAGTACAAAACAGTACAGGAGAAGAGTGGGGTATTTCAGAAGATACTGTAAACATGGCAGTGGGGTATTTCAGTAGATACTGTAAACATGGCAGTGGGGTATTTCAGTAGATACTGTAAACATGACAGTGGGGTATTTCAGTAGATACTGTGGGCATACCTGTTCTTTTTTCTATGAGTGCTTGGTGTCTGTTGAGGTCGTGAAGCCTTCTTTTTCCTCAAGGAGACGTTCACCTTCACTGGTGTCTGTCTGCTTTTTGGACTCTTCTCCCGGCTAGGACTCCTCTTCTCTAAAGACAAACGTGATAGTGTGCTAAGCAGATCTGGGGGATTTCAGTTTACTTCCTGAATTGAGTAAATTGAAATATAATTGAGCCCAACCTTTGTACTAAGAGCAGGAGTGTATATGTGAGAATGCAGACACTGAGAAGCACATCCCCGTGGAGGTGAGGCTGTGTTACATGGTTCTTGGACCTGAGGGTTAGGTACAATACGGAGCTGGGTGTTGGTTCTTACTGTGGGACTGAGGGGTGGTACTGGGTATGGTAACCTGTCTGGGTAAATTAGGTACGGTGATCCCCTGGCTCCTCTGCAGGGCGTGCACTCTGCGTGTCAGCTCTCTGGCCAGGCTCTCCCTGAGCTCCAGGAGGTCTGCTTTCTGTCTGGACATCTGATGTCGCTGACCAGATACCAACGTGCTCAGGCTCTTAAAGGTCTTCTTGGATATACCCTTGGTTCCCTGGAATGTTACATAAGGGATTTTAGATATAAATCACTTCTCCCATTGGTCATTTGTTATAATAAAATGACAGATTTCTACTTCAGATAGAGTGTTGGACTAGAAAGGTTGCAAGTTCAAATCCCCGAGCTGACAAGGTACAAATCTGTCGTTCTGCCTCTGAACAGGCAGTTAACCCACTGTTCCTAGGCCGTCATTGAAAATAAGAATTTGTTCTTAACTGACTTGCCTAGTTAAATACAGGTAAAAAATATATATATATTATTATTTAATTTTTTTTAAAGAGGACTGTCTTGCATATTTGTACTTCCTTGCATGTAGGGTGTTCACACATAAAATTATTATTTAATTAAATGTTAATGAAATATGTTCATTCAATAGAGAATTACATCAGAAAAACATTAGTTCAACCCATATGTCTCTACCATATACGGTTCAAAAGTTACAGACAATCTTCCTCTTGAGAATTTAGCATGATTAGAGTGATGGGCCGCGCTCAACAGAACGCTGTCACTGCTCTGTGGGCAGAATGGCGTTAACTTTGAACGTCAACTCACAAGCTAGCTAGTAGCTGCAGGTTGGTGTGCGATAACATGGGCTTTTTTCTAAACGAAATCGGCGGAACACAAATCAAAATTGAGCCTATATATATATATATATAAATATAAAATTAATTTCAATATCCTCCCTCTGACATTAAAAATATATATATAATGATGTACTTCTGAGTCTTTCCCTTTAAATCACCAAACGGCCCCTCAACATTGACTGACCAGGGTTAGAGAGAAGGAAAAAAAACGCAGATCTACAGAAGATAAATGGCGGCGGTATCAAGTTGATTTTGATTGGTCCAAAGTGCAGAAACACCTGTTACCACCTCCCAGTGACGAAATATGAAAGAGGTATAAACAGTATAGTGTCCGTCCCTCTCCTCGCCCCTACCTGGGCTCGAACCTGCACACATCAAAAACGGACACCCACGAAGCATCGTTACCCATCGCTCCACAAAAGCCACGGCCCTTTGCAGAGCAAGGGGAACAACTACTTCAAGGTCTCGGAGCGAGGGACGTTACCGATTGAAACGCTATTAGCGCTAGCTAGCCATTTCACATCAGAAATACAACCAAGAGCTCGGCGGTCTAAACTAACAAACATATTTAAATCAACACTGTTCAGTAATAGCATACTTAGGTTATAATATTGTAGAGAACAATCTAATGATTGATTGTATGTCATTTGTGATGACAATAGGCTAAATAAAATGCCATTTAGACATTTATATTTCACTACATTCTAGAGCACTGAGAGAACACCCTATATACAGCGCATTCCGAACCCTTGACTTTTTCCAACATTTTGTTTACAATACAGCCTTATCCTAAAATGGAATCAATTTGAAAAAATCCTCAATCTACATGCAACACCCCATAATGACAAAGTGAAAACAGGTTTTTTAGATTTTTTTTGTCTAAATAAAAAACAGAAATACCTTATTTACAAGTATTCAGACCCTTTGCTATGAGACTTGAAATAGATCTCAGGTGCATCCTGTTTCCATTGATCATCCTTGAGATGTTTCTACAACTTGATTGGAGTCCACCTGTGGTAAATTTAATTGATTGGACATAATTTGGAAAGGCACACACCTGTCTATATAAAGGTCCCACAGTTGACAGTGCATGTCAGAGCAAAAACCAAACCATGAGGTCAAAGGAATTGTCCGTAGAGCTCCGAGACAGGATTGTGTCGAGGCACAGATCTGGGGAAGGGTACCAAAAAATATCTGCAGCATTGGAGATCCCCAAGAACACAGTGGCCTTCGTCATTCTTAAATGGAAGAAGTTTGGAACTACTAAGACTCTTCCTAGAGCTGGCCGCCTGGCCAAACTGAGCAATCGGGGGAGAAGGGCCTTGGTCAGGGAGGTGACCAAAAACCTGATGGTCACTCTGACAGAGCTCCAAAGTTCCTCTGTGGAGATAGGAGAACCTTCCAGAAGGACAACCATCTCTGCAGCACTCCAATCAGGCCTTTATGGTAGAGTGGCCAGATGGAAGCCACTCCTCAGTAAAAGGCACATGACAGCCCGCTTGGAGTTTGCCAAAAAGGCACCTAAAGGACTCTCAGACCACGAGAAACAAGATCCTCTGGTCTGATGAAACCAATATTTAACTATTTCGCCTGAATGCCAAGCGTCACGCCTGGAGGAAACCTGGCACCATCTATGGTGAAGCATGGTGGTGGCGGCATCATGCTGTGGGAATGTTTTTCAATAGGCAGGGTTTCCAAGAGACTAGTCAGGATCGAGGGAAAGATGAACAGAGCAAAGTACAGAGAGATCCTTGATGAAAACCTGCTCCAGAAAGCTCAAGACCTCAAACTGGGATGAAGGTTCACCTTCCAACAGGAGAAACACCCTAAGCACACAGCCAAGATAAACTTAGGAGTAGCTTCGGGACAAGTCTCTGAATGTCCTTGACAAAACCTGGACTTGAACCCGATCGAGCATCTCTGGATTGACCACACGTTCTCAAATGGGATTAAGGTCTGGGGAGTTTCCATGGACCCAAAATATATATTGTTTTATTCCCCGAGCCACTTAGTTATCACTTTTGCCTTATGGCAAGGTCCTCCATCATGCTGGAAAAGGCATTGTTCGTCACCAAACTGTTCCTGGATGCTTGGGAGAAGTTGCTCTCGGAGGATGTGTTGGTACCATTCTTTATTCATGGCTGTGTTCTTAGGCACAATTGTGAATGAGCCCACTCCCTTGGCTGAGAAGCAACCACACACATGAATGGTCTCAGGATGCTTTACTGTTGGCATGACACAGGACTGATGGTAACGCACACCTTGTCTTCTCCGGGCAAGCTTTTTTCCAGATGCCCCAAACAATCGGAAAGGGGATTCATCAGAGAAAACGACTTTACCCAGGTCCTCAGCAGTCCAATCCCTGTACCTTTTGCTGAATATCAGTCTGTCATCCAAAAGTCTTCACCTCACTGTGCATGCAGATGCACTCACACTTGCTTGCTGCTATTCCTGAGCAAGCTCTGTACTGGTGGTGCCCCGATCCCACAGCTGAATCAACTTTAGGAGACGGTCCTGGAGCTTCCTGGACTTTGTTGGGCGCCCTGAAGCCTTTTCACAACAATTGAACCGCCCTCCTTGAAGTTCTTGAAGATCCAATATATGGTTGATTTAGGTGCAATCTTACTGGCAGCAATATCCTTGCCTGTGAAGCCCATCTTGTGCAAAGCAATGATGACGGCATGTGTTTCCTTGCAGGTAACCATGGTTGGCAGAGAAAGAACAATGATTCCAAGCACCACCCTCCATTTGAAGCTTCTAGTCTCTTATTCGAACTCAATCAGCATGACAGAGTGATTTCCAGCCTTGTCCTCGTCAACACTCACACCTGTGTTAACGAGAGAATCGCTGACATGATGTCAGCTGGTCCTTTTGTGGCAGGGCTGAAATACAGCGGTAATGTTTTTTTTGTGGGATTCAGTTCATTTGCATGGCAAAGAGGGACTTTGCAATTAATTGCAATTCATCTGATCACTCAACATAACATTCTGGAGTATATGCAAATTGTCATCATACAAACTGAGGCAGCAGACTTTGTGAAAATGAATATTTGTGTCATTCTCAAAACTTTTGGCCACGATTGATGAGGGGGGGAAAAAACAATTTAATACATTTTAGAATAAGCCTGTAATGTAACAAAATGTGAAAAAAGTCAAACGGTCTGAATACTTCCCGAATGCAGTGTATTTCACTTTGTGACAACTGCTGACTTAATTGACTAGAGTGATTGATTCAATACATGTACCTTTCTGAGACCCATCTTCTCCAGCCTCTCCTCCAGGGTTTCCTCTAGTATGGGTCTGAACTCCTTCACCAAGGCGGGGTTCCTCCGGAGGGACTCCAACAGTCTACTCCTGGTCTCACCAGAATCCTCCAGATCTATGAGATATCGAAGGATGTTGACTGCATTGTTCTATAAAAAGAAAACTAACAAAAGATACATGATTCATAGTATGATTCATACATACTTTCTTCCTCTTCTTCCTCCTCCTCCTCCTCCTCCTCCTCCTCCTCCTCCTCCTCCTCCTCCTCCTCCTCCTCTTCTTCCTCCTCCTCCTCCTCCATGGAGTGTTGGAACGTTTGTTTGATGGGAGTATCTGACAGAAAACCATCACATTAAAATAGACCATAGTACATATCTCAACAACTACACCACACCAGTCATACAACAGACTCCCATTCAGAGCGACACACAGAAGCATCCAGGGTCAACGCCCTGCTCAAGGCCACGTCGACAGATCTCCCACAAGGCCAAAAAACTGGGACCCTCACCCTCCAAGACCACCCCCCCACCCTTATTGAATATAATAACAAAGTCTAGAATAAATAGGCCTGTGTTTTGTATTGTATTACCTGCCACTGTTCTTCTAGCCATCTTGGTGATCTGTAATACAGATGGTAATACAACCCTGATAAAAAAACGCTCTCGACCAAGACGCCAACTTAACATATTGCAGTAATTATAGATGGACAGCATCAACAACAACAGCATAGCGTTTGGTAGCTGATGATCATACCTTATTCTCCTGAGACCTGATGAGCCGGTCTTTCTGTTGGACCCTGGCAGACAGGGTAGTGACCTGTTGTTCTAGCCTGTGTCGGTCTGACCTGTGTTCTACAGACAGGGCCAGCTGCAACCTATCATTCTCACTCTGAAGCTGAGGAGGTCAGGAGGACAATACTTTAGTGTCTGCTATTCAACCCAACCCCCCGACACACGCACAGACATGCATCTTACCTCGTCTCTCTCCAACACGTGCCTGTTCTGGATCTCTTTAAACCGTTTGTTCCACTCACGCTTCTGAAGGAGACGGACAGAGATGGAAAAAAGGCCAGTACCAACATGGATTTTTAGTTTATGTTTTGTGTCGATTGTTCTGATTTCATAGCAAGATGTCTTAATGGACCACATACTGACATCTCAGCTGGTGATTACATACATGCATACATAGAAACATACATACATACAGTGGGGCAAAAAAGTATTTAGTCAGCCACCAATTGTGCAAGTTCTCCCACTTAAAAAGATGAGAGGCCTGTAATTTTCATTATAGGTTACACTATGACAGACAAAATGAGAAAAAAATCCAGAAAATCACATTGTAGGATTTTTAATGAATTTATTTGCAAACTATGGTGGAAAATAAGTGTTTGGTCAATAACAAAAGTTTATCTCAATACTTTGATATGTACCCTTTGTTGGCAATGACAGAGGTCAAACGTTTTCTGTAAGTCTTCACAAGGATTTCACACACTGTTGCTGGTATTTTGGCCCATTCCTCCATGCAGATCTCCTCTAGAGCAGTGATGTTTTGGGGCTGTTGCTGGGCAACACGGACTTTCAACTCCCTCCAAAGATTTTCTATGGGGTTGAGATCTGGAGACTGGCTAGGCCACTCCAGGACCTTAATGCTTCTTACGAAGCCACTCCTTCGTTGCCCGGGCGGTGTGTTTGGGATCATTGTCATGCTGAAAGACCCAGCCACGTTTCATCTTCAATGCCCTTGCTGATAGAAGGAGGTTTTCACTCAAAATCTCACGATACATGGCCCCATTCATTCTTTCCTTTACACGGATCAGTCGTCATGGTCCCTTTGCAGAAAAACAGCCCCAAAGCATGATGTTTCCACCCCCATGCTTCACAGTAGGTATGGTGTTCTTTGGATGCAACTCAGCATTCTTTGTCCTCCAAACACGACGAGTTGAGTTTTTACCAAAAAGTTGTATTTTGGTTTCATCTGACCATATGACATTCTCCCAATCTTCTTCTGGATCATCCAAACGCTCTCTAGCAAACTTCAGACAGGCCTGGACATGTACTGGCTTAAGCAGGGGGACACGTCTGGCACTGCAGGATTTGAGTCCCTGGCGGCGTAGTGTGTTACTGATGGTAGGCTTTGTTACTTTGGTCCCAGCTCTCTGCAGGTCATTCACTAGGTCCCCCCGTGTGGTTCTGGGATTTTTGCTCACCGTTCTTGTGATCATTTTGACCCCACGGGGTGAGATCTTGCGTGGAGCCCCAGATCGAGGGAGATTATCAGTGGTCTTGTATGTCTTCCATTTCCTAACAATTGCTCCCACAGTTGATTTCTTCAAACCAAGCTGCTTACCTATTGCAGATTCAGTCTTCCCAGCCTGGTGTCTACAATTTTGTTTCTGGTGTCCTTTGACAGCTCTTTGGTCTTGGCCATAGTGGAGTTTGGAGTGTGACTGTTTGAGGTTGTGGACAGGTGTCTTTTATACTGATAACAAGTTCAAACAGGTGCCATTAATACAGGTAACGAGTGGAGGACAGAGGAGCCTCTTAACTTCTTGCTCCTACTTGAGACGCAGATGTCTCAAGTAGACACCTGGAAATGCAAATGCGCTACGCTAAATGCTAAATGTACTCGTTAAAACTCAAACGTTCATTAAAATTCACATGCAGGGTATTGAATTAAAGCTACACTCGTTGTGAACCTAGCCAACAAGTCAGATTTTTAAAATGCTTTTCGGCGAAAGCATGAGAAGCTATTATCTGATAGCATGCAACACCCCAAAATGCCTGAATGCGATGTAAACAAAGATATAGCTTAGCCGGCGCTACACAAAACACAGAAATAAAATATAAAACATTCATTACCTTTGACGAGCTTCTTTCTTGGCACTCCTATATGCCCCATAAACATCACTATTGGGTCTTTTTTTCGTTTAAATCGGTCCATATATACCCAAAATAGCTTTCTATGGAAGCTGTGTCATTCAGAAAAAAACATCGTTTTTAAACGCTGCGTCATTTTTTAAAATTAAAAAAGTCGACGATAAACTTTCACAAAACACTTCGAAATACTTTTGTAATCCAACTTTAGGTATTAGTAAACGTTTATAATCTATCAAAATGATTACAGGGCGATGTATATTCAATAGCTCCTCGTTTTCAAATCAATGGCTGCCAATGTGCACATTCAAAACATCCTGGTGGAGACCGGAATAAATGGAATCCAGTTAGTTGGATTTACCAAGAAAAAAGTCCCTTGAAAATGACGACAATGGCGACATCGTGTGGAATCTGAAGGAATTGCATGCAGATCCATAATTAATTTTGTGCCCTTTTAACAACCCATGAAAGTGACGCATGGAAATTATTTTTAGCTTTCAGAGAGCAGTTTTTCTTGCGTTTTTTGATGAAACAAACGATCTGTTATAGTCACAGCCGTGATTTAACCAGTTTTAGAAACTTCAGAGTGTTTTCTATCCACACATACTAATCATATGCATATACTATATTCCTGGCATGAGTAGCAGGACGCTGAAAAGTTGCGCGATTTTTAACAGAATGTTCGAAAAAGGAGGGGGTAGACTTAAGAGGTTTTTAAAGAAGAAGTTACAGGTCCGTGAAAGCCAGAAATCTTGCTTGTTTGTAGGTGACCAAATACTTATTTTCCACCATAATTTGCAAATAAATTCATTAAAAATCCTACAATGTGATTTTCTGGTTTTCCTTTCTTCTCATTTTGTCTGTTATAGTTGAAGTGTACCTATGATGAAAATTACAGGCCTCTCTCATCTTTTTAAGTGGGAGAACTTGCACAATTGGTGGCTGACTAAATACTTTTTTTGCCCCAACATACAAACAAACAAACAAACAAACAAACTACCTACCTACCAACCAACCAACCAGAAGAGTACTGGGAAAAACAGCCCAGGTAGTGGTGTGTTCTTCTGTCTTACCTGCTCAGACATCTTCTTCTTCATCATCATCATCCTCTTCTCTGCCTCTTCTCTCTGCTGCAGCTCCTCCTCCTCTTGATAGGAGCCCAGGTTAGAAACAGTCACTTCTTCTCTGGTCTGGAGCTCCTGCAGTTTCTGTCAAGTGAGTTTTCCCATCTTGTTAAGTCATGAGACAACACAGTAAGTGAAAGAAAAAAAACTGAACTTATTTTCACGTTTGGAATTAAGTATTTGTTTCAGAAGAATACATTGAGGAATTAAAAAAAATATATATATATATATTTTTTTAAATGGCATCTGCTTTTTGGGGGAAACAGAGGCACCGTTTGCTTCAGCAGCTCTGTTATTGTTTTTGTTATTGTTGTTGTTGTTTTGATGATGAAACGGATGAGAGGAGGGTACAGCAGCGTATTAAATAGCGGTACATATTGTGATTGTTCTACTGTGCGTGCGATGATGTCAGAGCGCAAAGAAACCATGTTGGTTGTATGCAGTAATTCACTTGTTGGTTGTAATATCCCAAACGGATGTGACTGTTTCACCATTAAGGATTATAGCTTCAAAGGCCATCGGAAAATGACTTGATACTGGTTTTGTGTGTTAGGCAAGCAGCAGGGGTGTGTGCTTGAGCTTTTGAAAACCGTCTCTTTCTTTAAACTGTGGCGCCATCTAGTGGCTGGAAAGCACTACACCTTGGATTGACTCAACATCACTTTCACCACCACGCCACTAAGCCCCTGTTTTCATGCATGTCCTTTAAAATGGGAATAGGACTCACAGCCTCGATGGAGGAGCTCCTGCTGGCCATATCTCTGAACTCCTGCAGGAACAGCTGCTTCAGGTCCCTCATTTCCTCATGAAACTTCTTCCTCTCCTCCTCTTTCCAGCTCTCCATCTTCTCTCTCTCCGAGGTCTCTTTCCTTCGCTGATCTTCCAGCTCCTGTTGGTTAAACCCATTGAAGCACTCATGAGAGACACAGCAGTATAGATATACATCTGGGATGGGTAACTGTGAAGGGGGTGGAGGAACACAACAACAACACAAATCTGAACTCATCATGAGTGGCCACACCGGCTCGTGGGTCTGCAACGTACCCACATTTATACCCACATCTATACCCACACCTATGCCCACATCTATGCCCACATCTATGCCCACATCTATGCCCACATCTATACCCACATCTATACCCACATCTACATCTATACCCACATCTACATCTATACCCACATCTACGACCACATCTACACCCACACATGCAGTCAGTGCAGGACATAGCCTTTTGGGGGCCTTAAGTTACATTTTATTTGGGGCCCCCACCTCGTGAGCAAAACATTTTAGCCGGCCCCCCTCTTGAGAGCAGAGGGGAAAAAAATATGTTTTAGAGTTAATTTTCTGCAATTCTACACATTTTGCCATGGAGCAGAGAGACATGTTCGCAGTTTTTAATATGATATCTATGTGAGAGGGACTAACAAAATCAATGGGGGCAACCGGTCCGTAATTCAACCATGATTACAACTAGTTTAGATAGGTAAGTTAGTCTAGTCTAAAACGGTTTAGATGACATGGGCTAATTGAGTGACTGTCAGTGGTGATCAGTGGCTGTATTGACGGGGGAGTAATATCCTGAATCTGCCTGTATTGGAGGGGGAGTACTGTCCTGAATCTGCCTGTATTGGAGGGGGAGAACTGTCCTGAATCTGCCTGTATTGGAGGGGGAGTACTGTCCTGAATCTGCCTGTATTGGAGGGGGAGTACTGTCCTGAATCTGCCTGTATTGGAGGGGGAGTACTGTCCTGAATCTGCCTGTATTGGAGGGGGAGTACTGTCCTGAATCTGCCTGTATTGGAGGGGGAGTACTGTCCTGAATCTGCCTGTATTGGAGTACTGTCCTGAATCTGCCTGTATTGGAGGGGGAGAACTGTCCTGAATCTGCCTGTATTGGAGGGGGAGAACTGTCCTGAATCTGCCTGTATTGGAGCTTCTCAGGCTCATGGATTACCTCAGAGAACACTGCTACTACAGCTGCTCTCTCTACATCGGACTACATTTTCTCTCATAGTCTGAGAGCATCTGGTCGTCAAGGTGATGACACAGGACTACTAATGTATCCTATGTGGAGATTCTCTTTTCTCCCGCTCTCACCTGTCCATCTCCTCACTCACCTGTCCATCTCCTCTCTCACCTGTCCATCTCCTCACTCACCTGTCCATCTCCTCACTCACCTGTCCATCTCCTCACTCACCTGTCCATCTCCTCTCTCACCTGTCCATCTCCTCACTCACCTGTCAACTCACCTGTCCATCTCCTCTCTCACCTGTCCATCTCCTCACTCACCTGTCCATCTCCTCACTCACCTGTCCATCTCCTCTCTCACCTGTCCATCTCCTCACTCACCTGTCCATCTCCTCACTCACCTGTCCATCTCCTCACTCACCTGTCCATCTCCTCACTCACCTGTCCATCTCCTCTCTAACCTGTCCATCTCCTCTCTCATCTGTCCATCTCCTCTCTCATCTGTCCATCTCCTCACTCACCTGTCCATCTCCTCACTCACCTGTCCATCTCCTCACTCACCTGTCCATCTCCTCTCTCACCTGTCCATCTCCTCACTCACCTGTCAATCTCCTCACTCACCTGTCCATCTCCTCACTCACCTGTCCATCTCCTCACTCACCTGTCCATCTCCTCACTCACCTGTCCATCTCCTCTCTCACCTGTCCATCTCCTCATTTGAATTCCATGCTGTCACTATCACTTGTCCACTAAAGCTTAACATTGTTGTAATCTATCGCCCACCAGGTGCCCTTGGAGAGTTCCTCAATGAGCTTGACACCTCGATAAGCTCATTTCCTGACGATGGCTCATCGTACTGAGTGACTTCAACCACCTGAAGTCTCCCTTCCATTCATTTTCTTTCCCCTCCCACTCACAAGGCAGGCAATACGCTTGTGTATGGTGTTACCTGCTGTTTCCTAAGGGCCTCTGCTTCCCTCTCTACGTCCAGTCTAGTCTGGGACAGTTTCAGTTTCTCTCTCAGCTCCTCTATCCCATCCTCCATCTGTTCCACCTGCCTCTTCTTCTGCCGCTCTGAGGAGAGGACAACAGACAGTAGTTATCTGCCTCTCTGAGGAGAGGACAACAGACAGTAGTTATCTGCCTCTCTGAGGAGAGGACAACAGACAGTAGTTATCTGCCTCTCTGAGGAGAGGACAACAGACAGTAGTTATCTGCCTCTCTGAGGAGAGGACAACAGACAGTAGGGATCTGCCTCTCTGAGGAGAGGACAACAGACAGTAGTTATCTGCCTCTCTGAGGAGAGGACGACAGACAGTAGTTATCTGCCTCTCTGAGGAGAGGACAACAGACAGTAGTTATCTGCCTCTCTGAGGAGAGGATGACAGACAGTAGTTATCTGCCTCTCTGAGGAGAGGACAACAGACAGTAGTTATCTGCCTCTCTGAGGAGAGGACAACAGACAGTAGTTATCTGCCTCTCTGAGGAGAGGACGACAGACAGTAGTTATCTGCCTCTCTGAGGAGAGGACAACAGACAGTAGTTATCTGCCTCTCTGAGGAGAGGACGACAGACAGTAGTTATCTGCCTCTCTGAGGAGAGGACAACAGACAGTAGTTATCTGCCTCTCTGAGGAGAGGACAACAGACAGTAGGGATCTGCCTCTCTGAGGAGAGGACAACAGACAGTAGGGAACACAACCACTCAGTGACTATTAGAGCACGATGTAGGTAGGCAACATGAGGTCGAAGGTTTTTTTTATTTTTTTATTTTAATTTTACTAGGCAAGTCAGTTAAGAACAAATTCTTATTTTCAATGACGGCCTAGGAACAGAACGACAGATTTTGTACCTTGTCGGGGATTCTAACTTGCAACCTTTCGATTACAATGCTCTAACCACTAGGCTACCCTGCCGTTAAATTCCTGCATGGGGGATATGCGCCACTTTCCATGGTCACAGTTCTGTAAGTCACTCTGGATAAAAGAGATTAAGTGGCTACTAAATGAACATATCATGATTGAAAAATGTACTCTAAATCACATAACACAGTATTGTTCAAACCTCCTAGCCACATAAACGTGTTTTATAATACATTGTGTGTTGACTGACTACTTACTAATAAAGAGTTAAATCGGGTACAAACAAAAAAAAGTCTGAGGAGTGTAGATATGAAACCGACCTGTGTCTGTCAGCTCCGGGTGCCTGCGCTGTAGGTGGGCTTGTAAGTAGGAATAGTTGATGAAGGACTTCTCACAGCATTGGCACTGAAAAATATCATAGTTTGGTCAGGGTGGAGGGTACAGAGATGGTCAGGGTGGAGGGTACAGTATAGAGATGGTCAGGGTGGAGGGTACAGTACAGAGATGGTCAGGGTGGAGGGTACAGAGATGGTCAGGGTGGAGGGTACAGTACAGAGATGGTCAGGGTGGAGGGTACAGAGATGGTCAGGGTGGAGGGTACAGAGATGGTCAGGGTGGAGGGTACAGTATAGAGATGGTCAGGGTGGAGGGTACAGAGATGGTCAGGGTGGAGGGTACAGTACAGAGATGGTCAGGGTGGAGGGTACAGAGATGGTCAGGGTGGAGGGTACAGAGATGGTCAGGGTGGAGGGTACAGTATAGAGATGGTCAGGGTGGAGGGTACAGAGATGGTCAGGGTGGAGGGTACAGAGATGGTCAGGGTGGAGGGTACAGATGGTCAGGGTGGAGGGTACAGTACAGAGATGGTCAGGGTGGAGGGTACAGAGATGGTCAGGGTGGAGGGTACAGAGATGGTCAGGGTGGAGGGTACAGTACAGAGATGGTCAGGGTGGAGGGTACAGAGATGGTCAGGGTGGAGGGTACAGTATAGAGATGGTCAGGGTGGAGGGTACAGAGATGGTCAGGGTGGAGGGTACAGTATAGAGATGGTTAGGGTGGAGGGTACACTACAGAGATGGTCAGGGTGGAGGGTACAGAGATGGTCAGGGTGGAGGGTACAGAGATGGTCAGGGTGGAGGGTACAGAGATGGTCATGGTGGAGGGTACAGTATAGAGATGGTTAGGGTGGAGGGTACAGAGATGGTCAGGGTGGAGGGTACAGTACAGAGATGGTCAGGGTGGAGGGTACACTACAGAGATGGTCAGGGTGGAGGGTACAGAGATGGTCAGGGTGGAGGGTACAGTACAGAGATGGTCAGGGTGGAGGGGTACAGAGATGGTCAGGGTGGAGGGTACAGAGATGGTCAGGGTGGAGGGTACAGAGATGGTCAGGGTGGAGGGTACAGAGATGGTCAGGGTGGAGGGTACAGAGATGGTCAGGGTGGAGGGTACAGTATAGAGATGGTCAGGGTGGAGGGTACAGAGATGGTCAGGGTGGAGGGTACAGAGATGGTCAGGGTGGAGGGTACAGTACAGAGATGGTCAGGGTGGAGGGTACAGAGATGGTCAGGGTGGAGGGTACAGAGATGGTCAGGGTGGAGGGTACAGAGATGGTCAGGGTGGAGGGTACAGTACAGAGATGGTCAGGGTGGAGGGTACAGAGATGGTCAGGGTGGAGGGTACAGTATAGAGATGGTTAGGGTGGAGGGTACAGTATAGAGATGGTCAGGGTGGAGGGTACAGAGATGGTTAGGGTGGAGGGTACAGTATAGAGATGGTCAGGGTGGAGGGTACAGTATAGAGATGGTCAGGGTGGAGGGTACAGAGATGGTCAGGGTGGAGGGTACAGTACAGAGATGGTCAGGGTGGAGGGTACAGTATAGAGATGGTCAGGGTGGAGGGTACAGAGATGGTCAGGGTGGAGGGTACAGTACAGAGATGGTCAGGGTGGAGGGTACAGAGATGGTCAGGGTGGAGGGTACAGTACAGAGATGGTCAGGGTGGAGGGTACAGAGATGGTCAGGGTGGAGGGTACAGTATAGAGATGGTCAGGGTGGAGGGTACAGTACAGAGATGGTCAGGGTGGAGGGTACAGTACAGAGATGGTCAGGGTGGAGGGTACAGTATAGAGATGGTCAGGGTGGAGGGTACAGTACAGAGATGGTCAGGGTGGAGGGTACAGTATAGAGATGGTCAGGGTGGAGGGTACAGTACAGAGATGGTCAGGGTGGAGGGTACAGTATAGAGATGGTCAGGGTGGAGGGTACAGAGATGGTCAGGGTGGAGGGTACAGAGATGGTCAGGGTGGAGGGTACAGAGATGGTCAGGGTGGAGGGTACAGAGATGGTCAGGGTGGAGGGTACAGAGATGGTCAGGGTGGAGGGTACAGTATAGAGATGGTCAGGGTGGAGGGTACAGAGATGGTCAGGGTGGAGGGTACAGAGATGGTCAGGGTGGAGGGTACAGAGATGGTCAGGGTGGAGGGTACAGAGATGGTCAGGGTGGAGGGTACAGTATAGAGATGGTCAGGGTGGAGGGTACAGAGATGGTCAGGGTGGAGGGTACAGAGATGGTCAGGGTGGAGGGTACAGAGATGGTCAGGGTGGAGGGTACAGTATAGAGATGGTCAGGGTGGAGGGTACAGAGATGGTCAGGGTGGAGGGTACAGTATAGAGATGGTCAGGGTGGAGGGTACAGTATAGAGATGGTCAGGGTGGAGGGTACAGAGATGGTCAGGGTGGAGGGTACAGTATAGAGATGGTTAGGGTGGAGGGTACAGTATAGAGATGGTCAGGGTGGAGGGTACAGAGATGGTCAGGGTGGAGGGTACACTACAGAGATGGTCAGGGTGGAGGGTACAGAGATGGTCAGGGTGGAGGGTACAGAGATGGTCAGGGTGGAGGGTACAGTACAGAGATGGTCAGGGTGGAGGGTACAGAGATGGTCAGGGTGGAGGGTACAGTACAGAGATGGTCAGGGTGGAGGGTACAGAGATGGTCAGGGTGGAGGGTACAGAGATGGTCAGGGTGGAGGGTACAGAGATGGTCAGGGTGGAGGGTACAGTACAGGGATGGTCAGGGTGGAGGGTACAGAGATGGTCATGGTGGAGGGTACAGTATAGAGATGGTCAGGGTGGAGGGTACAGTGTAGAGATGGTCAGGGTGGAGGGTACAGAGATGGTCAGGGTGGAGGGTACACTACAGAGATGGTCAGGGTGGAGGGTACAGAGATGGTCAGGGTGGAGGGTACAGAGATGGTCAGGGTGGAGGGTACACTACAGAGATGGTCAGGGTGGAGGGTACAGTATAGAGATGGTCAGGGTGGAGGGTACAGTATAGAGATGGTCAGGGTGGAGGGTACAGAGATGGTCAGGGTGGAGGGTACAGTACAGAGATGGTCAGGGTGGAGGTACAGTACAGAGATGGTCAGGGTGGAGGGTACAGAGATGGTCAGGGTGGAGGGTACAGTACAGAGATGGTCAGGGTGGAGGGTACAGAGATGGTCAGCTGTCAGAAGAACGGGCATTCATAATGGCTTAGTGTTTTCTGTCATTCTTACAGACTGCAGAGTTAAAACATTTCATGGGGCATTTTCTTAAACGAAACTATGACAATGACAGTTGAAGTCAGAAGTTTACATACACCTTAGCCAAATACATTCCTGACATTTAATCCTAGTAGAAATTCCCCGTCTTAGGTCAGTTAGGATCACCACTTTATTTTAAAAATGTGAAATGTCAGAATAATAGTAGAGAGAAAAATCTATTTCAGCTTTCATGTCTTTCATCACATTCCCAGTGGGTCAGAAGTTTACATAAACTCAATTAGTATTTGGTAGCATTGCCTTTAAATTGTTTAACTTGGGTCAAATGTTTTGGGTAGCCTTCCACAAGCTTCCCACAATAAGTTGGGTGAATTTTGGCCCATTCCTCCTGACAGAGCTGGTGTAACTGAGTCAGGTTTGTAGACCTCCTTGCTCGCACACGCTTTTTCAGTTCTGCCCACAAATGTTCTATAGGATTGAGGTCAGGGCTTTGTGATGGCCACTCCAATACCTTGACTTTGTTGTCTTTAAGCCATTTTGCCACAACTTTGGAAGTATGCTTGGGGTCATTGTTCATTTGTAAGACCCATTTGCAACCAAGCTTTAACTTCCTGACTGATGTCTTAAGATGTTGCTTCAATATATCCACATAATTTTCCTTCCTGATGATGTCATCTATTTTGTGAAGTGCATCAGTCCCTCCTGCATCAAAGCACCACTCCAACATGATGCTGCCACCCCCGTGCTTCACGGTTGGGATGGTGTTCTTCGGCTTGCAAGCCTCCCCCTTTTTCCTCCAACATAATGATGGTCATTATGGCCAAACAGTTCTATTTTTGTTTCATCAGACAATAGGACATTTCTCCAAAAAGTACGATCTTTGTCCCCATGTGCAGTTGCAAACCGTAGTCTGGCTTTTTTATGGCGGTTTTGGAGCAGTGGCTTCTTCCTTGCTGAGCGGCCTTTCAGGTTATGTCGATATAGGACTTGTTTTACTGTGGATATAGATACTTTTATACCTTTTTCCTCCATCATCTTCACAAGGTCCTTTGCTGTGGTTCTGGGATTGATTTGCACTTTTCGCACCAACGTACGTTCATCTCTAGGAGACAGAACGTGTCTCCTTCCTGAGCGGTATGACGGCTGCTTGGTCTCATGGTGTTTATACTTGCGTACTATTGTTTGTACAGATGAACGTGGTACCTTCAGGCGTTTGGAAGTTGCTCCCAAGGATGAACCAGACTTGTGAAGGTATACAATTTTTTTTCTGAGGTCTTGGCTGATTTCTTTTGATTTTCCCATGATGTCAAGCAAAGAGGCACTGAGTTTGAAGGTAGGCCTTGAAATACATCCACAGGTACACATCCAATTGACTCAAATGATGTCAATCAGCCTATCAGAAGCTTCTAGCCATGACATAATTTTCTGGAATTTTCCAAGCTGTTTAAAAGGTACAGTCAACTTAGTGTATGTAAACTTCTGACCCACTGGAATTGTGATACAGTGAATTATAAGTGAAATAATCGGTCTGTAAACAATTGTTGGAAAAAATGACTTGTGTCATGGACACAGTAGATGTCCTAACCGACTTGCCAAAACTATAGTTTGTTCACAGGAAATTTGGGGAGTGGTTGAAAAACGAGTTTTGTTTGACTCCAACCTAAGTGTATGTAAACTTCCCACTTCAACTGTAATAGCAATTAAATTATTGGTCAGGAGGACAAACGGGTTTAACGACATTGTGAGCTCATCAAACTGACATTTACACATATGCTCACTTGATACTAAACCCAAGTATCACAAGCCAATTGGAAAGAATAAATTCAAGACAGCATTAAAGCGCAGAAGAAGTGAGTTGATGGGTAGAAATACAATTATATAATTTGATGGTCTGTCCAGATGTAAAAAGGAGGACCGGGTGTGGTCCAAATATAACGTTTACCTTGTGGTAGTTGTTGAAGCTAGCCTGTAGTAGAAGCTGCTGTGTGGCTAGCATCTTCTTCCTGAGTTTGCTCTCCTGTTTAGTGGCCTGTAGCTCAGAGTCCAGCCTGGCCCTCTCCTCTCCCTCTCGGTCTGCCTTAGAGAGGACCCCCTGTAGACGGTCCTCTAGCCCAGACACCTGGGAGCTCAGGTAGTCCTGACAGTGCAGCAGGTACTCTGTGCTGAGCTGGGACATACGTAGCAGGTTGACAAGGGCCGGGTCAGCAGGGCTACGGCAGTAGGGACACCTCTCACCTTCAGGGATGGAGTTAGGGGGTCAATTTTAAATGTAAACAGTCCTTGTTTGGTGCATTAAACCAATAAGCAATGAAGTAAAAAAAATATATAATAATAATAATTATTAATTAAATGGGAGGTTCACACACAGAAATGGACAAAAGTCAGGACAGTTCCAATTGAAGTCATTGCTTTTCAATTGACTGAAGTGAAATGGAATTGACCCCGGAAACCAACCCTGCTCTGTTACCTGTGACATCACAGAAGGTGACAGCAGATATGTACTCCTGCAGTACGACCACGTCCATCTCCCTGGCCACGTGATCCACATCCAGGGCAGAGAGGCGCCGCCAGTCCATGGATTCAGTTCGGGCTCGGAAACGTAGGGGCTGCAGGGGGCCAGAGCTCCAGGAGGAGGGGAAAGAGAGGAGGCCGGACACAGGAGGGTCACTGGGGGTTCTGAACTGGCCAGGCATGGTGGTGTAGGCTCTGGCAGGGAATGAGGTGGGGTAGTGGCACTTGGAGGAGATGCTGCTGTGAAAGAAAGAAAGAAAGAAAGAAAGAAAGAAAGAAAGAAAGAGAACCCTATTAACACTGAACAAAAATAAAATGCAACATTTTTTTTATCTGTTATTTTACCAGGTAAGTTGACTGAGAACACATTCTCATTTGCAGCAACAACCTGGGGAATAGTTACAGGGGGATGAATGAGTCAATTGTAAACTGGGGATTATTAGGTGACCATGATGGTTTGAGGGCCAGATTGGGAATTTAGCCAGGACACCGGGGTTAACACCCCTACTCTTACGATAAGTGCCATGGGATCTTTAATGACCTCAGAGAGTCAGGACACCCGTTTAACGTCCCATCCGAAAGACGGCACCCTACACAGGGCAGTGTCCCCAATGACTGCCCTGGGGCATTGGGATATTTTTTAGACCAGAGGAAAGAGTGCCTCCTACTGGCCCTCCAACACCACTTCCAGCAGCATCTGGTCTCCCATCCAGGAACTGACCAGGACCAACCCTGCATAGCTTCAGAAGCAAGCCAGCAGTGGTATGCAGGGTGGTATGCTGCATGTAAAGTGTTGGTCCAATGTTTCACGAGTTGAAATAAAAATATCCTAGAAATTTTCCATAAGCATAAAAAGCAGATTTCTCAAATTTTGTGCACAAATTTGTTTACATCCCCTGTTAGTGAGCATTTCTCCTTTGCCAAGATACTCCATCCATCTGACAGGTGTTACATATCAAGTTGATTAAACAGCATGATCATTACACAGGTGCACCTTGTGCTGGGGACAATAATAGTCACTCTAAAATGCACCGTTTTGTCACACAACACAATACCACAGATGTCTCAAGTTGAGGGAGTGTGCAATTGGAATGCTGACTGCAGGAATATCCACCAGAGCTGTTGCCAGATAATGTAATGTTCATATGTCTACCATAAGCCGCCTCCCAGGTCATTTTCGAAAATTTGGCAGTACGTCCAGCCCGGCCTCACAACCGCAGACCACCGCAACCGCACCAGTCCAGGACCTCCACATCCGGTTTATTTCCCTGCGGGATCGTCTAAGAACAGCCACCCGGACAGCTGATGAAACTGTGGGTTTTCACAACCAAATAATATCTGCACTAACTGTCAGAAACCATCTCTGGGAAGCTCATATACCCGTTGTCCTCACTAAGGTCTTGACCGGACTGCAGTTTGGTGATGTCAGTGGGCAAATGCTCACCTTCAATGGCCACTGGCACGCTGGAGAAGTGTGTTCTCCATGGAATAATCCCGATTTCAACTGTCCTGGGCAGATGACAGACAGAGTGTATGGCGTAGTGTGGGCGAACGGTTCGCTGATGTCAACGTTGTGAACAGAGTGCCCCATGGTGGCCGGTGGGGTTATGGTGTGGGCAGGAACAAGCTACGGACAACTAAAATGTACATTTTATCAATGGCAATTTGAATGCACAGATATACCGTGACGAGATCCTGAGGCCCATTGTCATGCCAATCATCCTCCGCCATCACCTCATGTTTCAGAATGATAATGCAAGTCGCAAGGATCTGTACACAATTCCTGGAAGCTGAAAATGTCCCAGTTCTTCCATGGCCTGCATACTCACCAGACATGTCACCCATTGAGCATGTTTGGGATGCTCTGGATAGAGGATTCTTCACCTTGGACTCAAACATTAACTGGGGGTAATAACTCATCTTGTATCAATAAACACCTGGAGAATAATGTTTTATTTATTTATTTCACCTTTATTTAACCAGGTAGGCTAGTTGAGAACACCTTTATTTAACCAGGTAGGCCAGTTGAGAACACCTTTATTTAACCAGGTAGGCCAGTTGAGAACACCTTTATTTAACCTGGTAGGCCAGTTGAGAACACCTTTATTTAACCAGGTAGGCCAGTTGAGAACACCTTCATTTAACCAGGTAGGCCAGTTGAGAACACCTTCATTTAACCAGGTAGGCCAGTTGAGAACACCTTTATTTAACCAGGTAGGCAAGTTGAGAACAAGTTCTCATTTACAACTGTGACCTGGCCAAGATAAAGCAAAGCAGTTCGACACAAACAATGACACAGAGTTACACATGGAGTAAAACAAACATACAGTAGAAACAAGTCTATATACGATGTGAGCAAATGAGGTGAGATAAGGGAGGTAAAGGCAAAAAAAGGCCATGGTGGCAAAGTAAATACAATATAGCAAGTAAAACACTGGAATGGTGGATTTGCTGTGGAAGAATGTGCAAAGTAGAGATAGAAATAATGGGATGCAAAGGAGCAAAATAAATAAATAAATACAGTAGGGGAAGGGGTAGTTGTTTGGGCTAAATTATAGATGGGCTATGTACAGGTGCACTAATCTGACTGCAGAATTACTGCACACGGCACAGCACTGGTGTTAAGTGCAGCTTCATAGACTTGTCTCCTTGGAGTTAATGATGTAAACAGATCAGCTCATACGAATCCATTGTTCCAATGTAGCCTGGCCTTACAAAACACAAACAAACAGGATCGTTGCTGCATCCTTGTTGCTATCCTTTCAACAGGTGAGAGAACAACACCGCCTTCCTTTCCAGAGGGATTTCACTGATTGTGTGTGGCAGTTGATATGAGGGAGGCGCTAGCTAGCAACGCCAAGGGTATTTTTTTGGGGGGGTGTATTTTATTAGGATCTCGATTAGCTGTTGCAAAAGCAGCTGCTACTCTTCCAAAACATGAAACATAATACAGAACATCAATAGACAAGAACAGCTCAAGGAAAGAACTACATACATTTTTTTAAAGGCACACAGCCTACATATCAATGCATGCATACACACAAACTATCTGGGTCAAATAGGGGAGAGGAATGAGGTGTTGCTTTATCTGTTTTTTGAAACCAGGTTTATTTTAGCAAGATGAGATGGAAGTTCCAAGCAATAAGGGCTCTATATAATACTGTACGTTTTCTTGAATTTGTTCTGGATTTGGGGACTGTGAAAAGTGCCCTGGTGGCATGTCTGGTGGGATAAGTATGTGTGTCAGAGCTATGTCTAAATTCACTATGCAAACAATTCGGGATTTTCAACACATTAAATGTTTCTTATGAAAAAATAAAGAATTGATGCAGTCAGCCTCTCCTCGACTCTTAGCCAAGAGAGACTGGCATGCATAGTATTTATATCAGCCCTCTGATTACAATTAAGAGCAAAACGTCCCGCTCTGTTCTGGGCCAACTGCAGCTTCAATAGGTCTGTCCTTGCAGCACTGGACCACACGACTGGACAATAATCAAGATTAGATTAGGGGTCGTGAGTTCAATTTCCCGCATGGATCACATACACACAACTAGGATTGTGGTTGGCTAAACTCACCGGACTAAATGGCACAAGACGTAACTAGCTATCTAGATCTGACAGCAAAGAGTTACCGGAAAATGCATCATAGCATATTGAAAGTTTCAAAGTTAGCTAGCTTGCTTACCTGTCCTTGGCGTAGCACTGTTTGGTATCTTGCTTGCTCCTGCGAAGTAAATTTATATGCAATATTTCAGTAAAAGGTTTCTAGAGGTATAACTTTGCAAAAATTTAATTTGCACGAATAATGCATGTGGTGTTCGCTAGTTTGCACCAAAAAACGGTGTGATGGGTGGAGGGCTGCCCCCCTTCTGCCTTCTACAGGGGAAGGTGCAGTAACAAGGCACGCTCCGGTTGTTACCTAGGAAACGAAACGCCCTTTGGGCCATTGTCTTGCGTCAAATGGCGTCACTCCTACGTGACTCTCGTCCCTCGAACGATTTGGGATTATGGGCCTGATTTCAGCGCGTTCAAGACAACTGGGAACTAGGGCTTTAACGAGCTACAACTGGGAAAAAAATATTTAGAACAGTCATCCAGCTCGAAATTCCAACTCGGGAACTCACGCGTCTTTCTAGAGCTCGGAATTTTTTTACTTTTCGAGTTTCAAGTACCATTATGCCGCGTTCAAGTACTAGTCGGAACTAGGAAACTCAGAAATGTTTGACTTGCTAACTGATTGAACGCAGCACGTGTATAACTACAACCTGTTAGCAAATCTGACATTTCCGAGTTTGCTAGTTCCCGACTGGCATATAAATGTGGCATTAGGCTTCTTTCTGACAACGGCCGAAGATGTAATAGACACACTACATGACCAATAGTATGTGGATACCTGAACGTCAAAACATCTCACTCCAAAATCATGGGCATTAATATGGAGTTGGTCCCTTTGCTGCTATAACAGCCTCCACTCTACTGGGAAGGCTTCCCACCACTTGTCATGATGTGTGTTTTTTCCTATATTTATATTTTATTTTTAATCCCAGCCCCCATCCTCGCAGGAGGCCTTTTGCCTTTTGGTAGGTCGTCATTGTAAATAAGAATTTGTTCTTTAACTGACTTGCCTAGTTAAATAGAGGTAAAAAAACAAAAATAGATGTTGGATCATTGCTGCGGGGACTTGCTTCCATTCAGCCACAAGAGCATTAGTGAGGTCGGGCACGCGATTAGGCTTGGCTCGCAGTCGGCGTTCCAATTCATCCCAAAGGTGTGCGATGGGGTTGAGGTCAGGGCTCTGTGCAGGCCAGTCAAGTTCTTCCACGCCGATCCCGACAAACCATTTCTGTATGGACCTCGCTTTGTGCACGGGGTCGGGGTCATGGTCATGCTGAAACAGGAAAGGGCCTTCCCCGAACAGTTGCCACAAAGTTGGAAGCACAGAATCGTCTAGAATGTCATTATATGCTGTCACATTAAGATTTCCCTTCACTGGAACTCTTGGGGCCTAGCCCAAACCATGAAAACAGCCCCAGCCCATTATTCCCCTCCACCGAACTTTACAGTTGGCACTATACATTCGGGCAGTTAGAGTTCTCCTGGCATCCGCCAAACACAGATTAATCCGTTGGTCTGCCAGAGTGTGAAGCATAATTCATCACTCCAGAGTAGCGTTTCCACTGGCGCGAGCTTTACACTACTCTAGCCGACGCTTGGCATTGCCAATGGTGATCTTAGGCTTGTGTGCGGCTGCTCGGCCATGGAAACCCATTTCGTGAAGCTCCTGACGAACAGTTATTGTGAACAGCTATTGTGCTGAAGTTGCTTCAAGAGGCCGTTTGGAACTTGGTAGTGAGTGTTGCAACCGAGGACAGACGATTTTTACGCGTTGTGCGCTTCAGCACTGGGCTCCTAGATGTTTCCTCTTCACAATAACAGCAGAGATTGGAGATTGCATGTGCTCGATTTTATACATCTGTGAGCAACGGGTGTGGCTGAAGTAGCCGAATCCACTAATTTGAAGGGGTGTCCACATACTTTTGTAATATATAGTATACGTTTCCAAAAACAACATGCAGAGAGAACACGTGTCAATACTGATAATACTGATAATACAGATAATACTGATAATACTGATAACACTGATAATACTGATAATACAGATAATACTGATAATACTGATAATACTGACAATACTGATAATACTGATAATACTGACAATACTGATAATACTGATAATACTGACAATACTGAAAATACTGACAATACTGATAATACAGATAATACTGACAATACTGACAATACTGACAATACTGACAATACTGACAATACTGATAATACTGACAATTCTGATAATACTGATAATACTGATAATACAGATAATACTGATAATACTGATAATACTGATAATACAGATAAGACTGATAATACTGATAATACTGATAATACTGACAATACTGACAATACTGATAATACTGATAATACTGACAATTCTGATAATACTGATAATACTGATAATACTGATAATACAGATAATACTGATAATACTGATAATACTGATAATACAGATAAGACTGATAATACAGATAATACTGATAATACTGATAATACTGATAATACTGATAATACAGATAAGACTGATAATACAGATAATACTGATAATACAGATAATACTGATAATACTGATAATACTGATAATACAGATAAGACTGATAATACTGATAATACTGATAATACTGATAATACTGATAATACTGATAATACAGATAATACTGATAATACTGATAATACTGATAATACAGATAATACTGATAATACTGATAATACAGATAATACAGATTTTTATTTAATTTGATCTAAAAGGTTTCCCTCTCCAACAAATAGAATGTCAGGTTGTCGTTTCACCTGGGTATGATACTGCTGCAAAGAGAACACGCCCCTATCCACATGGACAGGGACGCTGTGGAGAGGGTCAAAAGGTTAGACATCACCGAGGACCTGTAACGGTCCCCTTCACACCGACAGCATGGTGATGAATGCTCAGAGCCTTGTTGAAGAAATTAGTCTTGGCCCCCCAATACCCTCCCTCACAAACTTACACAGTTGCACCGTTGAGAGCATCCTGTCGGGCTGTATTACCGCATGGTACGGCAATTGCACCGCCTGAAACCGCCTTAAGGGTCAGCCAGACTCGTCCTGGAGGGCATTGTGCCCCCGATGATATCTAAAGCAGCCAGTGTCCTAGGAAGGTCAAGAAGATCTTCAAGGACCTCAGCCACCCGAGCCACGGCCTGTTCACCCCGCTACCATCTAGAAGATCTTCAAGGACCTCAACCACCCGAGCCACGGCCTGTTCACCCCGCTACCATCTAGAAGATCTTCAAGGATCTCAGCCACCCGAGCCACGGCCTGTTCACCCCGCTACCATCTAGAAGATCATCAAGGACCTCAGCCACCCGAGCCACGGCCTGTTCACCCCGCTACCATCTAGAAGATCATCATGGACCTCAGCCACCCGAGCCACAGCCTCTGTTCACCCCGCTACCATCTAGAAGATCATCAAGGACCTCAGCCACCCGAGCCACGGCCTGTTCACCCCGCTACCATCTAGAAGATCATCAAGGACCTCAGCCACCCGAGCCACAGCCTCTGTTCACCCCGCTACCATCTAGAAGGCGGAGACAGTACAGGTGCATCAAATCCAGGATCAAGAGACATCTATCTCCAGGCCATCAGACTGTCACCACTAGCCAGGCCTCTGCCCAGTACCCTGCCCTGAACCTTATTTTATTGACCTTTATTTAATTAGGCAAGTCAGTTAAGAACAAATTCTTATTTACAATGACGGCCTGCTCCGGCCAACGCTGGGCCAATTGTGCGCCGCCATATGGGACTCCCAATCACGGCCGGATGTGATACAGCCTGGATTCAAACCAGGTACTGTAGTGACGCCTCTAGCACTGAGATGCTGTGCCACTTGGGAGTCCACTTCATAGAGTAGGGTCAAAAGAAAGGCATCGCAGCTCCATTCAAATCTTAACTTAAAATGTTAATTATTCCACAATACAGACAACGGATCACCCCCTAGAAAGATATTATCACATATGGCTGAAAATATTGAGTCAGTATATTATAATGCCTACCGTATAGCAATGCACTAACTCACATATTTAGCACCTCATGGATCACATTAGGCTACTACATGAAATATATTGAGACAAATTACAGACAGTAGCATGCATACAAGTAGCAAAATAGAACTGAATTGATTGACCATGAAATGTATTTCAATATTATTGAAATAGGTCTATAGCCTGCTGTATGTTTTTAAAATGTAATTCATTCATCTCGGGTTTAAATTTGAAGCATTTTTAAAAATATGTTTATTGTTTTGATCAATTTGCAAAGACATTGGCAACTTTGTATTTGTAGTCCACTTTGTTGTGAAGTTATCTGCGGTCACAGAGAGGCGGATAAACCATGTGATTCTGTGTATAAAGTTATGCGGGAGGGCAAATAAGCATCTAACGACACACGCTTGTTTTACGAGCGGTCTGCAATTACGACTGTTTTCAAGCGCAACGTTCGTTTGGACACCGTTTTTAAAACCCAGAGGCGCAACATCGCGAAACTGTCGGGAACGCTTGTAAAGCAACCCAAACAGACAAGGCCGGGGTTTGAGAAGTCAATGAGAGGAATTCAAAATGATTCCTTAGTTGTTCATTTTTTTTCAAAATCTAAAGGCACAACCTAGATTCGATCTAATGTCTTAAGGGTAAACATATTATTACCCCAACCTCGTAAAAGTGACAAATTGACACGTTTTCATTTTCGTCAAAAACAACTTATCGAAGGAGTGCCTTTGATTTGATGTCCTGAGTTTAGCCACATATAGAACAATGAGACAGATATTTCACTGGACGTGTAAATGTGTCGCATTGGCTTGGATTTTTCCACTCACTACCAAATATATGGTAGTGAGAGGAAGCGCACTGGCGGGCAGTGGGCGAGAAGATGGAACGAGATGGATTTTGGTCGATATTGTTACAAATGTTGTCATCGATGAAACATTTGCTCTTAATACAGTTTCCTGTTCTCAAATCTACAATCTGCTATGAACAGAGGTGTGTAGACTTTACCCTTTGCAAAAAAATAAAAAAATCACGTATGTGTATGACTTCAAAGGTGAATTGAGTTATTGCACATGCGCACTTCCTCGAGTAGGCGTTCCCTAACAAAATATGCAGATGATGCTAGAACGCGCCAATAGGATCTCTCTATCGCGTACTTGGCTCTGCCCACAATGACTCATTTGTTCCCATTGGAAACGACAGGCGGTGGTCTATCTTGGTTTAGTTATAAATCTTTGGCTTCGCAAGCCAACGTCGCCATGACGTTAACTTATAAGCGTGACCAGGGATTTATATTGGAGAAGCAGTTTTATCCTATGTTCATACTGTACTGTCTTTGGTTTTGGGAAAGATTTAAGATGCTTCTACGTAGGTTCTATTGATGCATTTAGCCACAATATGCTTTTGGGAAACCAGGCCCAGTGAGGTTGTGCAGAAGGAATCAATGCGCTTTCAAATCAAATTGTATTGGTCACATACACATATTTAGCTGATGTTATTGCGGGTGTAACGAAATGCTTGTGTTCCTAGTAACAACAGTGCAGAAATATCTAACAATTTACAAATGAATATACACAAATCTAAAAGTAAAAGAATGGAGTTAAGAAATATATAAATATTAGGACAACTAATGTCGCAGTGGCATTGAATAAAATACAGTAGAATAGAATAAAGTATATACATATGAGATGAGTAAAGCAGTATGTAACATTATTTGAGTGGCCAATGATTCCATGTCTATGTATATAGGGCAGCAGCCTCTAAGGTGCAGGGTTGAGTAACTGGGTGGTAGCCGGCTAGTGATGGTTATTTAGCAGTCTGATGGCCTTGAGATAGAAGCTGTTTTTCAGTCTCTCGGGTCCCAGCTTTGATGCACCTGGACTGACCTCGCCTTCTGGATGATGGCGGGGTGAACAGGCAGTGGCTCGGGTGGTTGTTGTCCTTAATGATCTTTTTGGCCTTCCCGTGACATCGGATGGTGTAGGTGTCCTGGAGGGAAGACAGTGTGCCCCCGGTGATCCGTTGGGCAAACAGCACAACCCTCTGGAGAACCCTGCGGTTGTGGACGGTGCATTTGCCATCAAGGGGGTGATACAGCCCGACAGGATTCTCTCAATTGTGCATTTGTAAAAGTTTGTGAGGGTCTTAGGGGCCAAGCCTAATTTCTTCAGCCACTGTTGCGCCTTCTTCACCACACTGTCTGTGTGGGGGGACCATTTCAGATTGTCTGTGATGTGTACAGCGAGGAACTGGAAGCTTTCCGTGTTCTCCACTGCGGGCCCGTCGATGTGGATAGGGGGCGTGCTCCCTCTGCTGTCTCCTGAAGTCCACGATCAGCTCCTTTGTTTTGTTGACGTTGAGGGAGAGGTTATTTTTCTGGTACCTATCCGCCA
This sequence comes from Oncorhynchus clarkii lewisi, assembly GCF_045791955.1. NCBI lineage: Eukaryota > Metazoa > Chordata > Actinopteri > Salmoniformes > Salmonidae > Oncorhynchus > Oncorhynchus clarkii. Next base: position 92,222,866 of record NC_092151.1, on the reverse strand, counting down.
GGGCCTTCACCTCCTCCCTATAGACTGTCTCATCATTGTTGGTAATCAGGCCTACTTCTGTTGTGTCGTCTGCAAACTTGATGATTGATTTGGAGGCGTGCATGGCCACAAAGTCATGGGTGAAGGGAGAGTACAGGAGGGGGCTCAGCATGCACCCTTGTGGAGCCCCTGTGTTGAGGATCAGCGTAGTGAAGGTGTTGTTTCCTACCTTCACCACCTGGGGGCGGCCCATCAGGAAGTCCAGGACCCATTTGTACACAGAGGGGTTCAGACCCAGGGCCCCGAGCTTAATGATGAGCTTGGAGGGTACTATGGTGTTGAAGGCTGAGCTATAGTTAATGAACAGCACTCTTACATAGGTATTTGACTTGTCCAGATTGGATAGGGCAGTGTGCAGTGCGATGGCGATTGTACATGTAGTCTAATCCTGTTCATATCGTTTACTCAGTAATTCATGTGAATTTATGTAGTCTAATCCTGTTCATATTGTTTACACAGTAATTTATGTAGTCTAATCCTGTTCATATTGTTTACACAGTAACTGTTGTAGTCTAATCCTGTTCATATTGTTTACACAGTAACTGATGTAGTCTAATCCTGTTCATATTGTTTACACAGTAACTGTTGTAGTCTAATCCTGTTCATATTGTTTACACAGTAATTTATGTAGTCTAATCCTGTTCATATTGTTTACACAGTAATTTATGTAGTCTAATCCTGTTCATATTGTTTACACAGTAACTGATGTAGTCTAATCCTGTTCATATTGTTTACACAGTAATTGATGTAGTCTAATCCTGTTCATATTGTTTACCCAGTAACTGTTGTAGTCTAATCCTGTTCATATTGTTTACCCAGTACAGGAACTGATGTACATCTAGTCTAATCATTTTCTGTACAGTAAGTGTTTTTTCCTTCATGTGATTGATTCTAATTCTGTTTCTTTACATGCTTACTGACCCAAAAAAAGCAACAGAAAAGGTTGAGAATGTAAGAAACGAACACTGCAGACTCTAGTGATGTTGACATGCGATCAATGACCGTACAGTAAGAATCTTTGTGGACTCCATTAAATCACATCTGGTACAATTCTATGTTACACAATCTTAAATAATAATGAGTAAGGTACAAAAGGATGTGAAGTAATGACAAACAATAAAGCATATCCTATATGCTGCTGCAAAAAAAAAACACTTAACAGTGTATGTTCTCATTCGAGTAGCCTATGTAGCCTAGCACTCACTACCTGGCTGGATTGTGAAAAAAATACAATTTACTTTAATTTTTTTTTAATTTTTAGACAAGAGCTTGGGCTGGTATATTAGGACAGGAGAAGTACTCCAGATATAACAAACTGACCCTAGCCCCCCGACACATAAACTACTGCAGCATAAATACTGGAGGCTGAGACAGGAGGGGTCAGTATGTCCCTCCCCACCATCACTACCTAGTACACACTGGCTAGCACATTAGCTAGCTAGTACACACCATCTAGTATAGTAGTGAAATGTGTTGTTTTATAGGGTCAGCCGTAGTAATACAGCACTCCTGTGTGTAAATTAGGGTTAAGTGTCTTGCTCAAGATCACATCGACAGAGCTAGTTAGTCCACACTAGTTAGTACACACACTAGCTAGCTAGTACGCATGGTTTTTGCTGGAGCCAGACGCTATTGAACTCAAATCGCACACGGCACTAGCTGGTGGGTATAATGTGGGCATGATCTTTACCTTGCGTACCCCCCCCTCCCAGTCTGCGGTCAGCAGATAGACCCTACTTATCACTAATGCCACCATTGAGGTATACAAGAAAGGTTACCACCACTTTGCTTGGATTCACACAATCTTGTAATTTATCATTCAAAGGAGCCCCTAGCTAGCGCGAATGATATGTGATTACATCCTCAAGTCTTCTTGGGTATGATGCTACAAGCTTGGCACACCTGTATTTGGGGAGTTTCTCCCATTCCTCTCTGCAGATCCTCCAAAGCGCTGTCAGGTTGGATGGGGTGCATTGCTACACTGCTATTTTCAAATCAAACTTTATTTGTCACATGCGCCAAATACAACAAGTGGAGACCTTACCGTGAAATGCTTTACTTACAAGCCCTTAACACTTCTTGAACTGCACTGTTTGTTAAGAAAATATTTACCAAATAAACTAACGTAAAAAATCAAAAGTAACACAATAACATAACAATAATGAGGCTATATACAGGGGGTACTGAGTCCGTGTGCGGGGTGCAGGTTAGAGGTCATTTCTACATCTAAGTAGGGGTAAAGTGACTATGCATAGATAATAAACAGCGAGTAGCAGAGAAAACAGTCTATGACTTGGGTGACGAGGTGAAAACCACTCTCAGATTAATAGACAGAGATATGGATGCAAGGACTGACCATCCTTGATATCAACATTATAGTTATAACCATGTTATGAGGCTATACAGGACTGACCATCCATGATATCAACATTATAGTTATAACCATGTTATGAGGCTATACCGTGTGTTTACATTTACAATGTTTATAAATATTGGAGTAAAACAAGCTTATATTTTGGGGGTTCTGACAGTTGAACTAAACTCATGAGGCATTTATGAGTTACATTCTTCAAGAATCAATTAATATAATTTATAAGTCTAAAAATGGATGTAGCAAATGCAGAGTACCCCTTTAAGTCTATCAAAAGTGTGCGAGTTTGAGCATGTGTCCATTACGCCTATGGATTTAAAACTAATTTATCAGCATGAATTAGATTGAGCAATGAAAGCCCCACTTGTATTCTATAGGCTGGGATCCACACTATGCAACTGTTGCAAGAGCAACATTTTGACTGGCTGTCCACTTGTTTCAAAAACAATGGTTGATAGGCAGCTTAGACTTCTTTAATTCAACCATTATTGGGTTCAAATACACATTTACATTTGTGAACAGCCATCCACAACAACCACAATCCGTAAAGCGCAAATAGTTAAATGAGAGAGCAGCAGTTTGATTCACATCAATGCGCTATGTAGATATCAATAATAAGTGATATCCGTTTTGCTGTAGGTTACACCACTGCTGTCATCCTTACCTCCAAGGGTTTATTCAAATTGGATAATCTTTGGATGATGACAGCAGTCGAACAATTGGAAGACATAGTGGCCTATAAAAGCCTATTCCTGCTCTTTCCCTGCGATCCATCAAACACATTCGGTGTGTTTGCACAAGGGTGATATTTGCACAAGGGGCAGATCTAAGAAGGTGGAGGTGCTAGGGGTTTGTCCCATTCCTTCTGGTTATCAGACGGAGGCACTCATTTTGGATCGCTCTTAGTCTGGAACCGCCCCCTCGACCTTTCCGTGAGACGACAGGGTCATTAGAATCAGCTCTTAGGATCAATGGGACTCACAAGGCCACCCACGGAGGAGTAAAAAGTTCTGATCAAATCACATTTTATTTGTCACATGTTTTGTAAACAAGAGGTGTAGACAAACAATGAAATGCAGACTTATGTGTCCTTCCCAACAATGCAGACTGACAGGCTCTTCCTAACAATGTAGACTTAAGGGGTCCTTCCCAACAATGCAGTCTGATGGGCGCTTCTCAACAATGCAGATTTACGGGTCCCTCCCAACAATGCAGACTTACAGGCTCTTCCCAACAAGGCAGACTTGCAGGCTCTTCCCAACAATGCAGACTGACAGACTCTTCCCAACAATGCAGACTGACAGGCTCTTCCCAACAATGCAGACTGACAGGCTCTTCCCAACAATGCAGACTTACGGGCACATCCCAACAATGCAGACTTACAGGCTCTTCCCAACAATGCAGACTTACGGCACATCCCACCAATGCAGACTTACAGGCTCTTCCCAACAATGCAGACTGACGGGCTCTTCCCAACAATGCAGACTGACAGGCTCTTCCCAACAATGCTGACTTACAGGCTCTTCCCAACAATGCAGACTTACAGGCTCTTCCCAACAATGCAGACTTACAGGCTCTTCCCAACAAGGCAGACTTACGGGCTCTTCCCAACAATGCAGACCGACAGGCTCTTCCCAACAAGGCAGACTTACAGGCTCTTCCCAACAATGCAGACTTACGGGCTCTTCCCAACAATGCTGACTTACAGGCTCTTTACATCCGTTTGCATGGTACGAGTCTCTGTGTCTTCGACTGAGCTTTCAGTCCTGACAGTGTACAGTTCCCATTCCACTAAGGCATTAACATCCCTTGGAACCCACAGTCTCACAATGCCCCCCACACCTTCTCCTGAAGGGTAACCTAGGCAACTTTGGTTGCTTTTTCCTCAGGAGTACCGTGTTTCTTTGAAGGGTAGTATGACTGACTAGGCACAAATAAGTCAGCGCTCATCTCAACTCAGTCTCTTGTCCCCGTGCCAGTGACTTGATGCTTTGAAACAACCCCAGAGTAAGGTTTGAGCCTGTTGTACTGTACTACTTCATACAGCACCTCTGACAGTTTATTTTCGCAAATTTTGAAAGGACCCTTTGAATTTCTTCATCAGTTTGAGTGACAACCCCCTTTGTCCTCTGATTATCTCTAAGCCACACATTCATTTTCCTCATATCTCTGGGGTGTCACCTTTTCGATTAAAGTATTGCTTTTGTTTGCCTGTGGCTTTTAGGTGATTTCTCTTTACAGCTTCCCTTACAGTGCTTAAATTACCCTTGCACCTTTCGCACATACTGGCTGCATTCCAAACACTTAACAGACACACCCTATCCCCTCAGCCTTCAAATTAAGTGGACACTTCTGAAGACGTATCATGACGTCTGACGAGTATACACTTGCAGGGCAAGGAGGAAGGAATTGTAATGGATGTCATCTGGAGATAGAGAGGAGGACCAAGGTGCAGCGTGGTAAGTGTTCATGTCTTTTCAATAAACAAACTGAACACTGGAACAAAACAATAAACGATGTGAACAAAACAGTACCGTGTGGCCCAAACCCTCACACGGAAACAAACACCCACAAACCAAAAGTGAAACCCAGGCTACCTAAGTATGATTCTCAATCAGGGACAACAATTGACAGCTGCCTCTGATTAAGAACCATACTAGGCCGAACTCAAAAACCAACATAAAAAAACAAACATAGACTGCCCACCCCAACTCACGCCCTGACCATACTAAAACAAAGACAAAAACAAAGGAACTAAGGTCAGAACATGACAGGAATTCATTTTTTTTAAATGGACCGCCCTTGCCTGGAAATGTATCAGCGACGATTGTGTTTTCAGCCACCGGTAGCTTGTGGGTGCTTTATAGGCGCTACAGTCAATTATGATTGCATGTCTACTTATATTAACTATATAATTATTAATATACGCCTACTGTATGATAGCTAGCAAATTAATTAGCTAACTAGTGTTAGCCTGGCTACTGTATGATAGCTAGCAAATTAATTAGCTAACTAGTGTTAGCCTGCCTACTGTATGATAGCTAGCAAATTAATTAGCTAACTAGCGTTAGCCTGCCTAGCTGGAACTTCTAAAGGAGAAAAATGTTTAATTTCTACAATTTCCAAAAGATAACCAAACAAAAATATCATTACTTTTACGAGATGTGTTTGTACACTATTAGCACAATTTCTAACTTATTTACATTCGTTTTAACTTATACTTGTATGTTGACTCCATATTGACGTTGAGATTTTTCTTAGACGTACAATCATCGCAAATTGAATTATGGAGTGTTTCAGGCCCCGAAGTGAACATAATTGTACACTCACAAACTCCATTAAAAAACGGCTTGGCTAATCATTTGGACCGACCACAAATATGGCCGCGGGGATTCCCCCAAGGGCATAATGCGAGGGTAGGTGGACGAGGGAGTGTCTTATATGAGTTTGAAACGCAGCCACTGAAAAACATAATGTTTCCCTGCCTTTTGTTGTGTTCCCATAACCACATCAACCGGTAAAGTCATTTCGGTACCAAACAGCACCCTGTATGGTGTGAACCCCTGTGGAAGATTGAACACTACTCCTGTATGACATCACATATGGGGCGGCAGGTAGCCTAGTGGTTAGAGCGTTGGACTAGTGTCATGACGTTGGCCTCTTTGGGTTTAGCAAGCCCCATCCCCCTCTCCCTGCCTCCCCTCTTGCCTCCTTCAACTAGGCTGCTGTGGTCAGAGAGACGTCGTAAATTCCTGAGAAGACCCTGCCACATGGCCACACAGTAGAGAGAGAGTCGATTTTTATGGAGAACAAATTAAATCCTTCCACCTCACAGAACTTGAGGTACGAACACATTTCATGTTCCGGAGAAAGTATAAAAGATCGGTGAAGAATCCAGCGACGAACTGGTCCGTTTGTCACAACTTGGGAAGCTCATGGGAGACGGTGTGGCCACATTACCATAACGCTGTTTATATAATAGCCTCAGATATGAGGTTTACATCTAATTGTTGTATAAGATGAATGAGTGAGTATGATATTCTTTGTATAATGGTGTAATATGATTTTGGACTGTGAAGAAAAATACAATTCCCTTTTGATTTGATAAACTGAGCCCAGTTTGTATAGCCCAGTTGGTGGACCGTAATATGATTGAGCCCAGTTGGACATCCTGGACCGCCCCTGAGCCCAGTTAGGGCCAGACATCCTGGACCGCCCCTGAGCCCAGTTAGGGTCAGACATCCTGGACCGCCCCTGAGCCCAGTTAGGGTCAGACATCCTGGACCGCCCCTAAGCCCAGTTAGGGTCAGATATCCTGGACCGCCCCTGAGCCCAGTTAGGGTCAGATATCCTGGACCGCCCCTGAGCCCAGTTAGGGTCAGACATCCTGGGACCGCCCCTGAGCCCAGTTAGGGTCAGATATCCTGGGACAGCCCTCTTCGGCCCTTCCGAATAAAACCCCCACTCGTGTTTTCGATCAGCAGACCGAGCTGACCTCAATTATGAGATGGCTAAAGGTTGCAGACCATGTTTTTCTCCATTAGTAGGACAAAGGTTGTAGACCATTGCTGAATATTTTAACCATACCACGTGGTTAAACTCTTAGACTATCGATACCGACAGAATAAGAACAAGTCTTTGATTTTAATTACTAGTCTGGAGCTAGGAATTCGGTATCATTGCTGACAAGGTACAAATCTGTAGTTCTGCCCCTGAACAGGCAGTTAACCCACTGTTCCTAGGCAGTCATTGAAAATAAGAATTTGTTCTTAACTGACTTGCCTAGTTAAATAAATAAAAAATAAAAAAATATAAAAAAATTGAACGCGAAGAACGACAACCGGCGAAACATCCATTTTATAAAGAATGTCACTCTGAACAATCTCCTCTAACCACAATCGAGAGAGAGAGAGACGGACAATTCTACAAAATAAATGTAGTTTTCACCAGCGATCAACACTGAGCGTAAATATATATATATTGATTGCAATTGTTCCCGAATGAGTGAGCGTTCATGTGCAAAGGATTAGCATTTCAATTGTTATAATTATCACTCTGTAGTGACTTCTTAGTCGACCCCCACTTCCCCTTTTGTCTAACAAGCCACCATGCCGGTTTAGCCCACTAGGGCACATTCTCCTATCATTTCATGTAACCACATTTACCTTGTTTGTTTGTTTGTTTATGCATTTCTGTGAATTACTTAGTTAGTAATAAATAAATGATTTAAGACAATTGATGTATGGATGACTCATAGTGAAGACTGGGTTTGTGCAGATAACCAACAATTTACGATGTTTGGAATGAGACTAACGTGAGGTAAAGTAAATACTGAATTAATTCGAAGACTAATTGATAAGAAAATATCTGAAAAGTTATTTTAGTAAATTATAACTTGAATCTGAATATTTTTCCTTGGTGCCCCAACTTCCTAGTAATTACGGTTACATGATTAATCAATCTAATCGCGTATTAACTAATTACAGAGAATCTTTGATAAAAACTATCAGTATTCAGTTAATGATAGTAAAGACACGACATTTATTACGCCCCGTGCGAGGAATCTAAGAGAGAATTAGACTTTGCTGCAGAATTCTATATATCAATTTTGCAAACAGAATTGTACAAACAGACTGCTTTGTATACATTCAAACTGGTTGTGTGTGTTCCCATTCGAAGGGGCTCCAGAGCGCCTCCAGTAGTGGTTTTTAGCGTCAGAGCAAAGAGTGATAAATTCCAGATTTAGTCCGTTAGGCCAAACGGTACTATTTCTGTCGGTCAATATTAACTTCTAGAGACAGTAAGGTTAGAAATCGGTGTCCGAGCCGAAGTATTTTTGTCCGCATACCGCACTACACCAGTGTGGACAGACTACAGGCATACCCGTATTATGTACCGTGTCGCTCCGGTCAACACAACGCTAGCAGAGTATGCCGAATGGTTTAATGTGAGACGTCACTAGTAAACCCACCCTTTCCATGGTAAAAGGGACCCTATTTTGTGCTTAGAACGTGGTATTTCTGATTATCGTCGGAATACGAGATGCTAAGCTAACAGATTTCACTTCATGTGTTCCGTTTAAATTCCTCCGCCTTGCGCGACGGAAGTCCCGCCCTTTGTACTTCCGTTTGATTTCAGCATTCTGCATCACTGCTGGTGAAGAATCGCAAGTACATCTCTTAAACGAAGGGTTGGAAATCCAAACGTGGATCACGTTAAAATAACGTTATTTAAATTGTCGGACCTTTCTAGGTTCTTCCAATTAAATGAGACACCTTAAACTTTGCAATAGTAACCTAGATGAACCAACTTCCCAGGTGAATTTAAAGTTTAATTTCCAGGTAGCCTATACAGGTTTGATTATTCATTAAATTTGATCAATCAGTAAAATCTGCTTCTGTAAAGCACAATCAATCAGTCCCGCCTCCAGTGGGAATCCCATATGGCTTTGGCCTGAGGGGAAAGTGTACTATAGTGGTAAATGTACCTAACATTATCTTTATGATAATCCAGCAATCTCAATTGCTTCGGTATTATCGTCTCATTCAATTTATTTATTTAAATTGTCGGACATACCTTTCTAGGTTCTTCCAATTAAATGAGACACCTTAGACTTTGCAATAGTAACCTAGATGAACCAACTCCCCAGGTTAATTTAAAGTTTAATTCCCAGATAGCCTATCCAGGTATGATTAATCATTATCATTGATTAATTCAATTTGCTTTTGCAAATTCATTCACGTCCAACTTCCACAGTACTGTCCAGTACTGATGGTTCATTAACGTCTATAAATAGAATAAAATTGTCTTTGCAACTCCCAATATATTCCAAAACCAAACTTTGGAAAATTAGGAAAAACATTTTTTCCTTTCAAAAAGTTCTAATAATGTGCAAGCTATCAGAGGGGGTAGTCCCCACTCGCTATCAGAGGGGGTAGTCCCCACTCGCTATCAGAGGGGGTAGTCCCCACTCGCTATCAGAGGGGGTAGTCCCCACTCGCTATCAGAGGGGGTAGTCCCCACTCGCTATCAGAGGGGGTAGTCCCCACTCGCTATCAGAGGGGGTAGTCCCCACTCGCTATCAGAGGGAGTAGTCCCCACTCGCTATCAGAGGGGGTAGTCCCCACTCGCCCGCTAATTAGTGAACCTCCACCCGCGAATGGATTGATCTCTGACCTCAGCAGCGATACCAACCCTAATTATGCCATTAGTGGGAAAGCAGACAACAACGCTTTCCAAAACCATCCATCAGGCCTCGTAAAGGTTCTCTCCAGTCTAGCCCTGATGTCTTGCCATCCGAGATTGTCATCTGTCCAATACCGCAGTGCACAGCTGAAGCACGAGCAGGTAATGGGAGACATAAAGGGACAGAGGGAGAGAACCGGGAAACCAATGACAAATGCAGAAAAGGGAAACATTCTGCTAGTTATGGAACTGCACTTGAAAACTGAACAATTTAAATGTAATAGCAAAATCGTATGACGATGAACAAGCACAAGCTTTTCAACAAAATCGTCTTCTACAGGAACAAAATGATTTGCTACAGGAACAACTCGATTTAGCCAAAATTAAATACGATGATGTCCACGCCAAACTAGATAAATCTGAAGAGTTATCTACAAACAGGAGCGCTTAACTTGATAACGTGCATGAGGTTTTGTTGAACGTTACTCAGAGTAACACGGTTCTACTCAAAACGCTGCAGACCAAAGACCATCAGTTAATGAACACAATGACAAAAGTTGGATGACAAATCAGCAGAACTCATTGAAGTCGCTGACCAAATGAACGATGAGAGAACTCAGGTGATGAAGATGGAGATATTGATTTCTAAGCAAGCGGAGGAAATCTCATCACTGAATCTCTCGCTCCGGTACTCAAGACCTCTCTATCTGCCAACCATGACAGATAAGTTTGAGACCGAAAAGGAGCAAGTGTGACACTCACGTGTCCAAAATCAGAACTCTAAGCGCTGAAGTGGACTCTGCAATGCAGCAGAATACCACTCTTAGGTACCATTTGACAGTCATGAACAAAGACTGCCAGTTTATGGATCAAAGTTCTGTTCCTTCTTTCCATTAAAACCATCTGATTGTGGGTTGTACAGAGTGGTTCGTGTTTTGTTCATTTGTAAAAGATTGCAGGCTGGCAGAGAGCCCCCCCCCCCACCCCACCCCACCCCACCCCAGAGCACCCATGACAAGGTCTGTCACAGGCCGCCCTTTTGAGAGGAGAGCTGTAGACGTAATGAGTTTGTTTACAGAGACGGGACGAGGTAACAAACACATTAGTGTCACATGGTAGTGTCAGATGACTTTACTACGTGGTCAGAGGCACATGCCATACCCAATCAGGAAGCAGTAACAGTTGCCAAGAAACTGAAGCTAGGCGTTCCTCGCTCTATCCATAGTGACCAGGGGTGAAATTTTAAATGAACTATTTTTTTTAGAGAAAACATGTAAATCGGACTCATTAAGTCTACAGCTCTCCTCTCAAAAGGACGGCCTGTGACAGACCTTGTCATGGGGTGTTTTGGGGGGGGAGGAAGGGGGGGGGCTGGACCCTGTAAATTGTATGCAGCGTACGCCACACAGCACTTATACCAGTGCTTTATGGCTCTCTGCCAGCCTGGCCAGTTAAATCTTGCTCTAATTTTACCGGTGAGTTTTTCAACACCTAAATAGCCTCCTGTTCTATCATTGTGGATAAAGGTTAAGTATCTCATGTACGAGTTCCTCTGGTACAACCCCTCTCCAGATGGTGTCATCTGTCTCGTAGTTTTAAAAATCACTGGCTACTTTAATATATGGAACGCTAGTCACTTTAAAAATGCATTGCCCATCTCATATGTATATACTGTATTCTATACTATCCTACTGTATCTTAGTCTATGCCTCTCTGACATCACTCATCCATATATTTATGTATTCTTACTTCCATTCCTTTACATAGATTTGTGTGTATTGGGTATATGTTGTGAAATGGTTAGATATTACTGTACTGTCGGTGCTAGAAGCATAAGCATTTCGCTACACCCACAATAACATCTGCTAAACACGTGTATGTGACAAATAAAATTTGATTTGATTTGAATACTTCCTCTCCTGTTTTGACAGTGGCCAACTGGCACATTCTCTCTCTCTCTCTCTCTCTCTCCCCTCGTGTTTCTGGAAGAGGACTGCCCCTATATGCCTGTGTCACTATCCATTATGAAATATAGATTTGGGTCTGGGAAAGCCAGTTTGTCTCTGTTTTCAAGGGGTCAGTGGACACTCCCTCAGCCGAGATAACGTTTCCCAGGTAGCTCACCTATGACCTGAACAAACGGCACTTAGAAGGCTTCACCTTCTAAGTCCTGCCTGCTCCAATCTGGTGAAAACCTCGTCTAAACGTTTCACATCCTCCTGGAATGTACGACCAAACACTACGATGTCGTCTAAGTACACCAGACATGTTGTCCACTGTAAATCAGCCAGAACCAGGTCCATGAGACGCTGGAAGCTGCTTGGAGCCTTTGTCAACCCAAACCCAATGACCTGGAATTCAAAAGGCCCTCTCTTTGTCACAAAAACAGTTTTGCAACCATCCTCGGGATGCATCTCGATTTTGACGATACCCACTGGCTAAGTCTAAAGTGGAAAACCACTGAGCTAGCGAGTCCAAGGTCTCGTCGATCCTAGGAAGTGGATAAGCATCTTTAACCAGTGTTCTCGTTTAACCTTCTGTAAATCGCACAGAATCTGATTGAGCCGTCCTCATTTCTTACTAACACCATTGGTGGGGTGGACACTGCCGGATGGGTTTACTTTTCCCCTTTCTAACATGTCCTGCAAATGCTTGTGAAACTCTGCTTCCAGATGAACAGGTACCCACCTCAACACTTGTTTGATAGGCCTGGTGTCCCCTGTGTCAATCCTCGTGTCGCCCAAGTAAAAAAAAAAAATTATAATAAAAATTTTAAAAATCACCAGTGTTTTAAACACTTCCACATACCTTCCCACCAATTTCTTTTTACAGCTCTCAGCTGCACCTCAGTTAGCTGGCTGAAATCTATGTCCAGCTTTTGGCTGAACTGTTTTTACGCCCCACTTTGCTGTGGTGGGAGAGTATGGCAGCTAGTTAGAATCCTGTAGCCTACCTATTTTTTTTCATGTGCAATCAGTGCCAGCAGACCCTGCTATTGGTCAAAATAGATCATCCTCTGTCATTCCCGGGGAAACTAGATCCTCCTCCCCTCCCCTCTCCCCTGGTCCAGGCTGTATCTGATCAAGCTCTATAGCAATGCTAATGGCCTCTTCCAAAGTTTTTGGTACTCCTTTTGAGCAGGTGCAAACAAAGATCACTGCACCCAATGTGTGTAATAAAATGATCTTGTGAATCAGGTCGCACTTTCATCTGGATAAATCTTTTGAAGCTAGCCTGCTTAAATCGTGGTATTCCCACTCCTCTTCAATGGCTGTGCGAAGTTACTGGATATTAGCAGGAACTGAAACACGCTGTCGTACACGTTGATCCAGAGCATCCCAAACATGCTCAATGGGTGACATGTCTCGTTAGTATGCAGACCATGGAAGAACTGGGACATTTTCAGCTTCCCGGAATTATGTACAGAATCTTGCGACATGGGGCTATGCATTATTATGCTGAAACATCAGGTTATGGCGGCGGATGAATAGCACGACAATTCAAATTGCAATTGACAAAATGCAATTGTGTTCATTGTCCGTAGCTTATGCCATATCATAACCCCACCTTCACCATGGGGCACTCGATTCACAACGTTAACATCAGCAAACCGCTCGCCCAAAGTCACGAATGCACTCACCCACTTTACGTTTTCTGTCCCGAAAAAAAAATAAAAAAATTGCACGAATCCAGTCAGCATGGCAGGATGGCTCAAAATGGCGCTGCAAAGCCACTTTGGTGGGAAAATGGAGGGAGAAGTCAAAACCACCTGAGAACAGCAATCAAATAACAGCCAACCGAACGACAGCCGGTGGTGGATCAGCCGGGTGCCACGGACAGACGGATTGACCAGCCGGTGGTGGATCAGCCGGGTGCCACGGACAGACGGATTGACCAGCCGGTGGTGGATCAGCCGGGTGCCACGGACAGACGGATTGACCAGCCGGTGGTGGATCAGCCGGGTGCCACGGACAGACGGATTGACCAGCCGGTGGTGGATCAGCCGGGTGCCACGGACAGACGGATTGACCAGCCGGTGGTGGATCAGCCGGGTGCCACGGACAGACGGATTGACCAGCCGGTGGTGGATCAGCCGGGTGCCACGGACAGACGGATTGACCAGCCGGTGGTGGATCAGCCGGGTGCCACGGACAGACGGATTGACCAGCCGGTGGTGGATCAGCCGGGTGCCACGGACAGACGGATTGACCAGCCGGTGGTGGATCAGCCGGGTGCCACGGACAGACGGATTGACCAGCCGGTGGTGGATCAGCCGGGTGCCACGGACAGACGGATTGACCAGCCGGTGGTGGATCAGCCGGGTGCCACGGACAGACGGATTGACCAGCCGGTGGTGGATCAGCCGGGTGCCACGGACAGACGGATTGACCAGCCGGTGGTGGATCAGCCGGGTGCCACGGACAGACGGATTGACCAGCCGGTGGTGGATCAGCCGGGTGCCACGGACAGACGGATTGACCAGCCGGTGGTGGATCAGCCGGGTGCCACGGACAGACGGATTGACCAGCCGGTGGTGGATCAGCCGGGTGCCACGGACAGACGGATTGACCAGCCGGTGGTGGATCAGCCGGGTGCCACGGACAGACGGATTGACCAGCCGGTGGTGGATCAGCCGGGTGCCACGGACAGACGGATTGACCAGCCGGTGGTGGATCAGCCGGGTGCCACGGACAGACGGATTGACCAGCCGGTGGTGGATCAGCCGGGTGCCACGGACAGACGGATTGACCAGCCGGTGGTGGATCAGCCGGGTGCCACGGACAGACGGATTGACCAGCCGGTGGTGGATCAGCCGGGTGCCACGGACAGACGGATTGACCAGCCGGTGGTGGATCAGCCGGGTGCCACGGACAGACGGATTGACCAGCCGGTGGTGGATCAGCCGGGTGCCACGGACAGACGGATTGACCAGCCGGTGGTGGATCAGCCGGGTGCCACGGACAGACGGATTGACCAGCCGGTGGTGGATCAGCCGGGTGCCACGGACAGACGGATTGACCAGCCGGTGGTGGATCAGCCGGGTGCCACGGACAGACGGATTGACCAGCCGGTGGTGGATCAGCCGGGTGCCACGGACAGACGGATTGACCAGCTGGTGGTGGATCAGCCGGGTGCCACGGACAGACGGATTGACCAGCCGGTGGTGGATCAGCCGGGTGCCACGGACAGACGGATTGACCAGCCGGTGGTGGATCAGCCAGGTGCCACGGACAGACGGATTGACCAGCCGGTGGTGGATCAGCCGGGTGCCACGGACAGACGGATTGACCAGCTGGTGGTGGATCAGCCGGGTGCCACGGACAGACGGATTGACCAGCCGGTGCTCATGCCAGAATCTTTCGAGGGGAAGGAAAGCAAAATGGACTGTTTGGATTGAACACTTTGAGTTCGCAGTGAAAGTGAATGTAATTGTAATCGTTTTTAGTATCCTGAGGTTAAAGTCTGACAAAATCTCAAGAGTATTTCCTCTCAGCAACAGCATGAGAAAGTTCAAACTATTTGCTGCTCGCCATCCATTCACTGCTGTTAACTCAAATGTGTCAAATAGGGTCTAGTGTTTTTGTGTGGTTTAGGCCCGGACCATCACAGTAGGTGTGAGCAGAGCATGTTGAACATCTGATACATACATCCTTAGGTCTTAGGTCAGCAACAGCCTGCATCACTGCCTGTGTCACACCCTGATCGGTGTCACACCCTGATCGGTGTCACACCCCGATCGATGTCACACCCCGATCGGTGTCACACCCTGATCGGTGTCACCTGTCTTGTGCTTGTCTCCAACCGCCACCAGGTGTCTCATTTTTCACCATTATCCCCTGTGTATTTATACCTGCGTTTTCTGTTTGTCTGTTGCCAGTTCAGTCTTGTATTGTCAGGTCATACCAGCGTGTTTCCCATTGTTTTCCTGTTCTCAAGTTTTTGTTTCTAGTCTTCCCGGTTCTGACCTTTCTGCCTGTCCTGAACCTTTACTGACTCTGACCTGGTTACGAACCTCTGCCTGCCCTCGACCTGCCTTTTTCCTGCCCCTGTTATAATAAATAATCAGAGAATTGAACTATCCGCCTCCTGTCTGTATCTGGGTCTTATCCTGGGTCGTGATAGCCTGACAGTAAGCAGCAGATTACAGTGAAATATACGGTATATTTTTTAAGAGAAATGCCATGACCGTGGAGGTGCAACTTAGAAATAGCCCAAAAACCCGCAACCAATACATTTTAACCCGCGACATCTGTTTTCAAAGTATCCCAATTTAGCGGGAAAACCGTGAACATGGCAACAATGCTTTCAAGACTATTCGAAACTCGAAACCTCAGAGTTAAAACATTTGACTAGCTACATTTTTGCATAGAGGTTCCTATTGGTTGATTCTGATACCACAGATAGAACAATGAGACAGATATTTCACCGGATGTATAAATGTGAAGCATCCGCTTGGCTGGCAGTGGGAGAAGATGGAATTGCACATGCGCACCTCACAGAGTAGGCGTTCCCTAACGGAAATATGCAGATGTACCAATAGGATCTTGCTAGCTCCTGCTTGGCTCTGCCCACCTCCTTGCTTGTTCTGCACACTATGACTCATTTATTCACATTGGAAACGACAGGCTGTGGTCTATCTTGGTTTAGTTATAAAACATCTTTGCTGATACTTTCCAAGTGTGAAACTTTTTGCAATGGCAGAGTTCCCGAGTTGTATTGAATTTGGCATGAGAACAATCCAAGCGCTATTGTTATATTGTTAAAGATGGTGGATAAATGATGACCATTCACTCAGGCCGTTTACCATTGAATAAAATGTTAAATTCCGGTCTGCTCTCCCATAGTTCTTATTATACCCAGCCCTAACTAACAGTCTTAACTCGGCAGAAATGAGAAAGTGTCAAATTTGGTCTACAAAAAAATAATGGCCTACTTGATACCTGAGGTTTATTTGATCAAATATAAGTTTTGTAATGCTTAAGATGTTGAGTGTACTGATATACAGTGCCTTCGTAAAGTATTCAGGCCACTTGACTTTTTCCACATTTTTGTTACATTACAGCCTTACTCTAAAATGGAATAAATTGTATTTTTCCTTCATCAATACCCCATAATGACAAAGCAAAAACAGGTTTTTAGAAATCTTAGCGAATGTATACACACACACACATATATATATATATATATATATTTGCTAAGATTTCTAGCAACTATCTTCAGATCTCTCCAGAGATGTTCAATCAGGTTCAAGTCAGGGCTCTGGCTGGGCCACTCAAGGACATTCGGAGACTTGTCCTGAAGCCACTCCTGCATTGTCTTGACTGTGTAATTAGGGTCGTTGTCCTGTTGGAAGGTGAACCTTCGCCCCAGTCTGAGGTCCTGAGCGAGCTGGAGCAGGTTTTCATCAAGGATCTCTTTGTACTTTGCCAGGTTTCCTGCAGATGTGACACTTGGCATTCAGGCCAAAGAGTTTAATCTTGGTTTCATCAGACCAGAGAATCTTGTTTATCATGGTCTGAGAGTCCTTTAGGTTCCTTCTGGCAAACTCCAAGCGGGCTGTCATGTACATTTTTACTGAGGAGTGGCTTCTGTCTGGCCACTCTACCATAAAGGCCTGATTGGTGGAATGCTGCAGAGATGGTTGTCCTTCTGGAAGGTTCTCCCATCTCCACAGAGGAACTATAGAGCTCTGTCAGAGTGACTATGGGTTTCTTGGTCACCTCCCTGACCAAGGATTGCTCAGTTTGGTAGGGCGGCCAGCTCTAGGAAGAGTCTTGGTGGTTCCAAACTTCTTCCATTTAAGAATGATGGAGGCCACTGTGTTCTTGGGGATCACAATGCTGTAGATATTTTTTGGTACCCTTCCCCAGATCTGTGCCTCGACACAATCCTGTCTGGGAGCTCTACGGACAATTCCTTCGACCTCATGGTTTTTGCTCCGACATGCACTGTTTAAAAGAAAATTGTAATACATTTGCAAACATTTCTAAAAACCTGTTTTTGCTTTGTCATTATGGGTTATTGTGATGTCATTATGGGGTATTGTGATGTCATTATGGGTTATTGTGATGTCATTATGGGTTATTGTGATGTCATTATGGGGTATTGTGTGTAGATTGCTGAGGATTTTTTATTTATTTTTAAAATCAATTTTTAGAATAAGGCTGTAACGTAACAGAATGTGCAAAATGTCAAGGGGTCTGAATACTTTCCGAAGGCACTGTATTTTGGCCATATACCATAACCCCTTGTGGCTTATTGTTTAATCATAGCAGTCAAACAAATTAAATTGACATCCATTGATGGAAAATGATCTGGCGAGTTTAACACGGGTGAATTATCTTTTCTCTTGCCATATATTTAAATTGCTTTGCTAAGTAATCTCAAAGCTTGCAATAATTCTTATATTGAGGAAACTCAAATTTAGCTTCTAACATCGTTACAAGTTACACGGAACCCAATCTGGCTGCGTGCGTGCGCCATCGTGCATAAATGTATTTTGTCCCCCCACACAAAATGCGATCACGACACGTAGATTAAAATATCAACACAAGTTCAGAATTAATTCTATTAATTTGGGGACAGGTCGAAACGCATTAAACATTTATGGCAATTTAGCCGGTTAGCATGCACTTGTTAGCTAATTTGTCCTATTTAGCTAGCTTGCTGTTGCTAGCTAATTTGTCCTGGGATATAAACATCGAGTTGTTATTTTACCTGAAATGCACAAGGTCCTCTACTCCGACAATTAATCCACACATAAAACGGTCGACCGAATGGTTTCTAGTCATCTCTCTTCCTTCCAGGCTTTTTCTTCTCCTTACTTCATATTATGATTGGCAACTTTCATAATTTAGGTGCATTACCGAAACTGACCTCGATCATCTTTCAGTCACCCACTGTAAGTATAACCAATGAGGAGATGAGATGAGCTTCTATAAACCAATGAGGAGATGGGAGAGGCAGGACTTGCAGCGCGATCTGCGTCAGATATAGGAATGACTTCTATGCATACACTTGTTGGCGCACACAAGCAGTGTGGTGCAATAATTGAATAACATATATTTCTAAATGTATTTTGTTAAGCAAGAGGTGTAGTCAGCCTGTTACTATAATGTTCCTTCTTAATTGGCTTGGTAACGTTATAGAAAATGGTTTATTGTATAGATATGGCAACTCATCTCCTGCTGTGAAAAAAATGTTTTGCTCGTTTTCTGTCCTTTTTGGCGGTGCGGGTTTTTGCGTGATCAATCCCTTGAAATGTCCTGTCCTGGCAACCCTGCTTGAAAGCGCGCTGTGTGTTTAGCAGGCTGCTTTTCACCGGAGCACGGATGAAACTACGGACGGAGCAGAGAAAATTTGGACCGCGAAGAGAACAAGACCCAACGTTGAACTGATTTGATAAGTGTCAGATATTAAATTAGTGGGTAGTATTAGTTAGTTTTCTTGATAAGTGAACGCTAGTCTCGGACATTCCCATCGTTTGCGTGCATTGATGAACACAAGACTTGACTTCACCCTGTCTCTTATGAATATTGAATTCGCGGTATGAATTGTTTGCATCTGATAGTTTGATGGGGCTTTTAAGGATTATGATGCCTCCCAAGTTACAGCTTTTGTCTATTTTGGTTTTTGGAGTGTCGATGCTCTTCATTGAAAACCAAATCCAGAAATTGGAGGAGTCGCGGGCAAAACTGGGTAAGCATTTGAACGTTGTTGTGCACACGATATTTTATAAAATACCAACATTAGTTACGTGCTAAGTGTTTGTAAACATTGTGTTTGGAGAATTACAATCATCGATTTTAGATTGGAAAGCTATCTTGGGGTTTTTGGGTAACGTTTAACTAGCTTAAGATAGCTTTCCAGCCAAGAGTGCAGTTTTGCATTCTAATCGAGCTAGCTTGCAGCTGGTTACCTAAAGGCAACTCAGTAGCTAGTTGACTGGCTACAATTTATCCCCTGTTTCCACATTTAGCTGATGTTTTCCAACAACAAACTAGTTAACTTAATACGTTTAAGTATTTACCAGAAGATACCTGAACCTACCGTTACGCTTTTTTTTACACTGAGCTGCACTGGGGTCAGAACGTAATCATGGTTTCATTAACACAAGAGATCAACATAGCAAATTGGGAGTGATGAACCAATGGAAGACCATCCCATTTCAATGACAGAAGGGGTGGGGGGGGGGGGGGGGCATTGGGTGATGCTAATATGGGTGAGGGACATGGCAGGATCAAAGTTGGGGAAAGATTAACTTTAGGAAAATTGCATTGCCATTGACCATTTGAAGAGTTCACTAGTTTCCAGTAACTGTAGTTTCCAGTAACTATAGTTTCCAGGCCATACTGGATTTACTATTGATACATAGCACTACCAAGCTGTTGCTAGCACCAACATGAGGGTGATGCAAACGTGGCTATACAAATTTACGTGGAAAAGGAACTCGGGCCTTCAGACACGATGGAGTCGGAAAACACACCTCAAAGCATAGATGTAATATGCCACTGTACTCCAAATTGTAACTTTATCCACACTGATACATAGACAAGATTGAAATACTGCTAATTTTCCTTGAAAAATGCCCTTTTGCATGAGGTGGCTACTGCTAGCTAGCATGAGGTGGCTACTGCTAGCTAGCATGAGGTGGCTACTGCTAGCTAGCATGAGGTGGCTACTGCTAGCTAGCATGAAGATGAAAGTTGCCGTTTCCCGGGTAAAAATGTGCAGTGTTTCAATCTTCTCATTACAGCTGCATTGTAACTCAGTTGGCTGGAAATCTGGGTCGTCTTGTTCAAATCAAGCTAAAGATAGAGCAGGAATGGCTCTCATATCTATGCGTGAAGAATTTTGATTTGAAGAAGCTAGCTGTCACAGCTATAGCTGTGTTGATATGTTGTTTTCCATTCCCTTAGAGGCAATTCTGCATCATGCAGTTGTCCCCACGTAGGTCTGATCCAAAAGATTTCCCCTTCCAACAAATAGAATGTCATCGTTTCACCTGGGTATGATACTGCTGCAAAGAGAACACGCCCTTATCCACATGGACAGGGCCGCTGTGGAGAGGGTCAAAAGGTTGGACATCACCAAGGACCTGTAACGGTCCCCTTCACACCGACAGCATGGTGATGAATGCTCAACAGAGCCTTGTTGAAGAAATTAGTCTTGGCCCCCCAATACCCTCACAAACTTACACAGATGCACCGTTGAGAGCATCCTGTCGGGCTGTATTACCGCATGGTAAGGCAATTGCACCGCTTGAAACCGCCTTAAGGGTGGTGTGGTTCATCCAGACTCCTCATCGGGGGCACAATGCCCTCCAGGACATCTAAAGCAGCCAGGGTCATAGGAAGGTCAAGAAGATCTTCAAGGACCTCAGCCACCCGAGCCACAGCCTCTGTTCACCCTGCTACCATCTAGAAGATCTTCAAGGACCTCAACCACCCGAGCCACGGCCTGTTCACCCCGCTACCATCTAGAACAGGGGTGTCAAAGTCAAATGGACGGAGGGCCAAATAAAAAAATCAGCTACAAGACGAGGGCCGGACTGTTCGAATGTTCATTGAAAAAATTTTAAATGACGCATATAGTCTAGTGAACCTAATTGAACCTACTGAAAACCTAACAAATATATTACAATATGATCAGATAAATAAAGCAATATTTTCTTATGGCTCTGTCAGTAATCTTTAATTTTCAACAGACACAAAAGACAAATTTCCTTTATATAAATATCCCCATAACATGAACATTAAATGAAAGAAACCGGTATTCAAGGCACCATCAGTAGACTATATTTTCTATTTTAGCAAAAGTGGGCTAAATTTACTTCAAAGAAAAAACAATAATAGCAATTTTCTATCATCCACTCAACTGAAATATTTTTAAAATATAATTGGATTGAAATACAAAAAAATAAAGTGCAAAAATCTATTAATCAAAAACAACACTTTGTTTAAGGAGAAGTAACATGCAGTGAAAACAAATATTAAATTTTAACTTTTAAACTTGAACTGAGTAAAAACTCTAAATATGTGATTGCACAGTAATGTTCACTTGTTTGAGGTTGAGGGTGATACTTGGTGGTGTCCCATCTTTTCCACAAGTTCATCAATGTTCGGGGTAAGGCTCTGAGCTGAAGAAATCCTCAGAATTGAGTGGAGGTGTTCAGCAGTAAGTCGACTTCTGTGTGATGTTTTGTTCAGGTTCATCAAAGAAAACAGTTGTTCACACAGGTATGTGCTGCCAAACATAGACAACGTTTGAGCAGCCTGGATGCGCAGCTGGGGCATTGTGCCGGGGAGGAAACGGGCGAACTCCGCAGCACCCACTGCCGCATATTTTGCCCTCAGTGCATCATTGCATTGGAGGTCAATCAACTCCATTTGGAGGTTTGGTGGTGAGCTTTCCACGTCAACAGCAAATGGGTTACCGAGCAGTTCCAACCTGCTTTTTTGTGCTTCAAAGTCAGCAAATCGGCGTCGAAAGTCAGCGGCAAGCATACCTATTTTATCAGCCAACTGTGTGCTCGGGAACGCACTGGTAGAGAGCTTCTCTTTCATGGTCTGGCAGCTGGGAAAGTGGCTCAAATTTTCTTTCCGCATCTGCGTCTCCCACAGAGTCAGTTTGGTTTTAAATGCCTTCACTGTACTGTACATATCAGAGATGACACGATCCCGACCCTGCAGCTGCAAGTTTATTGCATTCAGATGACTCGTAATGTCACACAGAAAAGCCATTTCACACAGAAACATTTCGTCTCGGAGTTGTGTTGTGTCTTTCCCTTTGCTGTCCAAGAACAGACAAATCTCCTCACGAAGCTCGAAACATCTTTGAAGCACCTTTCCCTGGCTTAGCCATCGCACCTCTGTGTGATAAGGCAAATCACCATGCTCCGTTTCTAACTCCGTCAGAAATGCCTTGAACTGGCGGTGATTCAAACCTTTGGCTCTGATAAAGTTAACTGTGCGCGTGATGATGCTCATTACATGCTCCATTTTCAAGGCTTTACCGCACAACGCTTCCTGGTGTATGATACAATGATAAGCTGTCAGCTCACCTGTCGCGTTTTCCTCTTGCATCTTTTCCCGTATCTTCGCCACCAGTCCGCTCCTGTGTCCACACATCGCAGGTGCTCCGTCGGTTGTCAAACCCACGAGTTTTTCCCAAGGCAGCTCCATCTCATTTACACATCTTGACACCTCTTCATGCAAATCATGCCCCGTAGTTGTGCCATGCATAGGACGTAAAGCCAAAAACTCCTCTGTCACGCTTAGGTTGGAGTCCACTCCGCGGATGAAAATTGACAACTGGGCAATGTCAGAAATGTCGGTGCTCTCATCCACAGCCAAGGAATATGCAATAAAATCTTTTCCCTTTTTCACAAGCTGCTCTTTTAGATTGATGGACAACTGGTCTACTCTCTCGGCAATGGTGTTTCTGCTCAGACTCACATTTAAAAAGAGTTGCCTTTTTTCTGGGCAAACTTCGTCACAAACTTTAATCATGCAGTTTTTGATGAAATCCCCCTCCGTAAATGGCCGGGCTGATTTAGCGATCTCTTCTGCCAAAATAAAACTGGCCTTGACAGTTGCGTCCGCGTGTGTGTCCGCGTGTTTCGTTTCATAATGTCGTCTCAGATTATACTCTTTCAGTACCGCCACACTTTCTCCACACAGAAGACACACAGGTTTTCCAGCTACCTTCGTGAACATATACTCCGACTCCCACCTTGTTTGAAACCCCCGGTTCTCAGTATCCACCTTCCGTTTTGCCATTTTTGATGGGTATCTGAAAGTTAATTTTACTGTGATGCTGACGACTGCTGTGCCAATAAATATTGAAATGAAGCAGCCTACTGCTCGGTGCGTCACCTTTGCATTGTGGGAAATGTAGTATTGGTGCGTGTAAAAGATCTGCGGGCTGCCGGCTTGCTGCGGGCCGGTTCTAATAATAAATCAAGATCATCCCAGGGGCCTTCTTGCGGGCCGGATGTGGCCCGCGGGCCTTGACTCTGACATATGTGATCTAGAAGATCTTCAAGGATCTCAGCCACCCGAGCCACGGCCTGTTCACCCCGCTACCATCTAGAAGATCTTCAAGGATCTCAGCCACCCGAGCCACAGCCTCTGTTCACCCCGCTACCATCTAGAAGATCATCATGGACTTCAGCCACCCGAGCCACAGCCTCTGTTCACCCCGCTACCATCTAGAAGATCATCAAGGACCTCAGCCACCCGAGCCACAGCCTCTGTTCACCCCGCTACCATCTAGAAGATCATCAAGGACCTCAGCCACCCGAGCCACAGCCTCTGTTCACCCCGCTACCATCTAGAAGATCATCAAGGACCTCAGCCACCCGAGCCACGGCCTGTTCACCCCGCTACCATCTAGAAGATCATCAAGGACCTCAGCCACCCGAGCCACGGCCTGTTCACCCCGCTACCATCTAGAAGATCATCAAGGACCTCAGCCACCCGAGCCACGGCCTCTGTTCACCCCGCTACCATCTAGAAGGCGGAGACAGTACAGGTGCATCAAATCCAGGATCAAGAGACATCTATCTCCAGGCCATCAGACTGTCACCACTAGCCAGGCCTCCGCCCAGTACCCTGCCCTGAACCTTATTTTATTGCGCTTTATTTACCTAGGCAGGTTGGTTAATAAGAACAAATTCTTATTTACAATGACGGCCAAACCCAGACGACGCTGGGCCAATTTGTGCGCTGCCCCTATGGGACTCCCAATCACTGGTTGTGATACAGCCTGGAATCGAACTGGTCTGTAGTGACGCCTCTAGCACTGAGATACAGTCCCTTAGACCGTTGTACCATTCTGGAGCCCAGAACCTTAGACAGACACTAGCCGGCTACCACCCGGTACTCTACCAGGCTACCGCCCGGTACTCTACCAGGCTACCGCCCGGTACTCTACCAGGCTACCTACCACCCGGTACTCTACCCGGCTACCTACCACCCGGTACTCTACCCTACTGCTGCTCTATGTACATAGAATCATTGAACACTGATCACTTTTAATGTTTACACACAGTTCTACACACTTTATATCTATATACTGTATTGAACACATGGCTCATCCTGTATAACTAACTACTGCTTGATATACACACATTTTCTATTCACATTCGGTATATACACACCATTCACATATATTATATTCTGGACTCTGGTAATTTCCTGCAATTCTATCCCTTTTGCCATGTGGTTTTGTACTGTGTATTTAAATACGATATTCTTGACATGGCTCCAAACCATCTCTACTACTGTCATACCATTCTTAGTATCTCTACTGCTGTACATACCATCCTTAGTATCTCTACTGCTGTACATACCATCCTTAGTATCTCTACTGCTGTACATACCATTCTTAGTATCTCTACTGCTGTACATACCATTCTTAGTATCTCTACTGCTGTACATACCATTCTTAGTATCTCTACTGCTGTACATACCATCCTTAGTATCTCTACTGCTGTACATACCATTCTTAGTATCTCTACTGCTGTACATACCATTCTTAGTATCTCTACTGCTGTACATACCATTCTTAGTATCTCTACTGCTGTACATACCATCCTTAGTATCTCTACTGCTGTACATACCATCCTTAGTATCTCTACTGCTGTACATACCATTCTTAGTATGTGTTGATACAGGGCCTTCAGAATGTATTCATACCCCTCGACTTATTCCACATTTTGTGTTACAGCCTGAATTCAAAATGGATTAAATACTTATATTTTTCCCAGGTACACAAAATACCCCATAATGACAAAGTGAAAACATGTTTATAGACATTTTGTAGAAGCACTTCTGACCTTGACTACAGCTGTGAGTCTTTCTGGGTAAATCTCTTAAGTGCTTCCCACACCAGGATCGTTCAACATTTGCCCATTATTCCTTTCAAATTGGTTGTTGATCAAAAGCTAGAGAAACTATTTTCAGGTCTTGCCATATATTTTAAAATAGATTTAAGCCAAAACTGTAACTCGCCCACTCAGGAACATTCAGTGTCTTCTTGGTAAGCAACTCCAGTGTATATTTGGCTTTGTGTTTTAGGTTATTGTCCTACTGAAAGGGGTATTTATCTCCCAGTGTCTGGTGGAAAGCAGACTGAACCAGGTTTTCTTCTAGGATTTTGCCTGTGTTTAGCTCCCTTCCATTCTTTTTTTGTATTTTTTTTATCCTGAAAAACTCCCCCAGTTCTTAATGATTACAAGCATACCCATAACATGATGCAGCCACCACTATGTTTGAAGATATGGATAGTGGTACTCGGTAATGTGTTGTATTGGATTTGCCCCGAACATGAGGCTTTGTATTCAGGACATAAAGTGTATTTTTTTTTTTGGCACATTTTCAGCAGTGTTACTTTCGTGCCTTGTTGCAAACAGGATGCATGTTTTGGAATATAAAAAATAAAAAAAATCAGTACAGGCTTCCTCCTTTTCACTCTGTCAATTAAGTTAGCATTGTGGAGTAACTACAATGTTGACCAATCCATTAAACTCTTAACTGTTTTAAAGTCACCATTGTCCTCATGGTAAAATCTATGAGCAGTTTCCTTCCTGTCCGACAACTGAGTTAGGAAGGACGCCTGTATCTTTGTAGTGACTGGGTGTATTGATACACCATCCAAAGTATAATTCACAACTTCACCAGGCTCAAAGGGATATTCAATGTCTGCTTTACATAATTTTTTTACCCATCTACTAATCGGTGCACTTCTTTGCGAGGTGTTGAAAAACCTCCCTGGTCTTTGTTTTGAAATTCACTGCTCGCCTGAGGGACCTTAAAATGATCTGTATGTGTGGGGTACAGAGGTGAGGTACAACAGTCATGTTAACCGCTTATTGGACACAGAATGAGTCCCTGCAACTTGGTACGTGACTTGTTAAGCACATTTTTACTCCTGAACTTTTATTTATGCTTATCATAACAAAGGAACCGAATACTTATTGATTCAGACATTTCAGTTTGACATTTTTTTTATTAATTTCTTTCTCGTTAGGAGGTAGTAACACATCTCACTGCACCCTCTATAACATCTGCTAAACTGTGTACACGACCAATAAACTACTTGTTTTGATCATGTCTTGTCAGTTGTCTGCGAAGGCTAAGCCATAACCATCCCAAAGGATAATCTTTCCTCGTTCCTCTGAAGCGGGGTAGAGACAGAGCTGCTAGTCTAGACTAGCCATAGCCGTCATGCTCCCCTTTGGCGTTATTTAATGTTGTACGTTACATATATATTTTTTTAAATAAGGGAGGGTGTGTGTGTGTGTAAATATAACAAACAATCGAGTATATCATGACTAATGAACCAATGAATAATGAACAGAAAGCATGTTTTTATTCTGATCTAATTTGTATTTGGCACAAGCTTCCTAAACAACAGGTGTAGACTTAACAGTGAAGTCTTTAACTTTTGACAACAAAACAACAAACAACAAAAACAAGGTTAAAAAAGATACAATAATAGAAATAGTGACCCGAGGAATAAGTACACCGCTTTCAGTCATGTTCTGAATTTTCATTATGGATGAGATTGGGGGATCTGAAATCCAATAATACTGTAATTAATGGGATTAAATGTGGACGGCTGCTGTATCTGGAGAGGTGAAAGGTGACGAACGAGCACCAATGGGGGAATAATCCCTATCGTGCTGACAGTCTGTCACTATGGCCCAGTCTCTGACACATCAATGTCTACGTCCCAAATCACACCCTATTCCCTAATATAGTGCACTACTTTCGACCAGGGACCCCCTAGGTATTTCAAACTCTGAATAGGGGTAAACTGTACAGATACTTTTACATATAGTTCTACTATGCAGGCTACCAATACAAATGAATGTTTACATTTCAAAAAAATAGATGTATCTTTTTTATATGCATTTTGCTGCACAGTGACAAGTAGGTCACGCTAGTTCATGGTGTGAAACGCATTGGACCTACCATGAGCAGCTTCCTTGTGGTACTGCATACGATACATGCAGTACCACTAATACATTGCCATTAAGGCTATTGTTAAGGCCCACCACACCAGGAAGCTGCTGACACAACCCTGGAAACAAAGAGGATTAGAATACTTGTTACTAGGTAAAGAAGAAGAAGAAGCAGAAGCAGCTTAGCCAGACATTTCTCCTCTTGTTGTCCACGGCCCTGCTGATCGTGCAACAGATTGACGTTGGGAGTAGCAGTACTTCATAAGGGGGGGGGGGGGTTATTCTGTCCGCAGGGACTGGTTGAGGGCAGTGTCCAAGGATTAAGTTTGAGTGGGAGAGGAGGGCTCTATATTAATAGATGGTAGTAAGTAGGGCTGGGACGATACCTCAAGTTTCTGCTCTGATGGGGGTCCTAGGCTGAGTTTTTGCTCTGATGGGGGTCCTGGGCTGAGTTTTTGCTCTGATGGGGGTCCTGGGCTGAGTTTTTGCTCTGATGGGGGTCCTGGGCTGAGTTTTTGCTCTGATGGGGGTCCTGGGCCGGGTTTTTGCTCTGATGGGGGTCCTGGGCCGAGTTTCTGCTCTGATGGGGGTCCTGGGCCGGGTTTTTGCTCTGATGGGGGTCCTGGGCCAAGTTTCTGCTCTGATGGGGGTCCTGGGCTATTTGGAGGGAGAAAGAAGAGCCGGATGTCCATTTTGTGTTTGAGTAGACAATTACAGTGGCATTACCCATCATGCCAATGGGTCAACCCTTTTGACCAGATGTGACTATCCCTTCTGATTGAACAGGACTCATCTGCCCAGCGATGTTTGTAGAGTGCATTTTGCCATGTGCACGATTGATCATTAGCCCCTCTTTTGTTGCTGTCTTAACAGCTTTTTGAATGCACACAGATGACACAGTGGCCATTTACCTAGGATACATGGCTGAATTCACAAGAACAAGGCATGTGCTTTATATTTGAATAGTCTTAAGTCTGGTATGTGAGCTGCAATGGGTTTTATACTTGGCAATGTTACTTAAAAAAACATTTGTATTCTAAATGTCATTGTAAAACTGAACCTAATGGGGATGTTTCCTTCGTGTCCTCAATGCATTTCCCCACTTCTTTCCACTGCAACATTAGCAAGGGCTCTCGTTGTGGAGTGGATTTTCTTGGTACCCTGGCAAGTCTCCTTGGCAAAGTGGGCTTCATGGAGGAGAAGAAAGGAGTGAGAAGGGGGAGGGGGGGAGAGAAGGTGGAGCGATTTGACAGACGCCCCTCACACGGTTCAGTAAAGCCCTGTTCTTTTCTGGGCCTGGTTTTCATGTCTGTTCAATTTGGATCTCTGCTCAGCAACCGTATCACGAAGACTGCAACTTTTCAGTTGAACCTGATTGGAGCAATTTTGTATCTTCATGGATGGTTGGAATCCCAGCAAAATGCTCTCTGATTTCTTGTTTTAAGTGGTGCAGAGACAGAGGTAACTTAATGTTTTTGTTCCATATATTTAAAACACCACATTTTTCTGTATTTTTTTGAATTGTTTTAACTGTTCTAGGGTTAGGCTATTATTGCTGCACGACAAAGTTATCTCTGCGAATCATTGTAATGTTTGTGTCAATTAATCCTGTAAGGGATGGGTTGTCAACTGGCGATTAGACACCGAAATAAAATACAAATTCATCAAATAATAATTGTACAAACCTTATCTGTTGTCCCACAACTTGCCAGCCCCAAAATAAGGTTTTGTATCTGTGTAACTGATTTTTAATTATTCATGTTTTTGCTCACTCTGTAACCAATCGTCCGAGCCCACTGGAGTAAGTTTGGTTTGTGATTGGCAGCACATCCATTATGATACTGGTTAGCTGAGTGATGAATGGAGGTGTGTGATTAATACGACTGCAGCAAGACTATCGTCTTTCTGACTGTCAATATTCATATTTTTATCAGGAGGCTGGCTTTTGTGTTAATCAGCAGTGCTTTGATAAACGAGCTGCCGGTCAAACTGCAAATGTTGTGGTGAGGAGAGCGATGCCAGACCACACATTCTACTTCGACAGGACTTCTTAATCTGCTGCTGTGGGCACACTACCAAACTGGCACACCATGATGAGAGTTCAGGTTTGATTTCTTCCTCTCAGCCTTGTGCAGTTTAGACTGGATGGATGGACGGACGGACAGGCAGAGACCGACCGAGACAGACGGCGGGTGGAGGATGGTCATCATTCTCTTTTTAGAAACAAATGACTCCGGTCTTATTGTAGATTTTGGGTGTTTTGTCAAGTAACAAAGCCTAACACTTCCCCTTTCTAGGCAGATATGAGTAATTAATCTAAACTAGAGTGGAAGTGAGTGCATGAGCACTATGGAAGACATGGTACCCTAAATAATGAGTCCTTGACGGAAAAGAAAGGAAGAGTGAATGCCTCTGTCTCAGCTGAAGGCATGCTGATTCCTGTCTCAAACACTCTGCATGGCCCCAAATGCCTCCTCTCCCTGTCTTCTTCTTCCTGTCTAACTCTGTATGTCCATGTACACATTCACTATCCCTCAATTAGGAATGTGACACATGATTTTTTTTTTCTTAACGTTTAAACAATTTTTAAATTTTTGTATTTTTAAATCTGGTTTTCTTGTAAAATTATAAATGATTGCATTCCACATGAATTCACAATGCTGCTGCTGTAACGGCTGTGAAACGGCTAGCTTAGTTAGCAGTGGTGCTGGTGTAACGGATGTGAAACCGCTAGCTTAGTTAGCGGTGGTGCTGGTGTAACGGCTGTGAAACGGCTAGCTTAGTTAGCGGTGGTGCTGGTGTAACGGATGTGAAGCGGCTAGCTTAGTTAGCGGTGGTGCGCGCTAAATAGCGTTTCAATCGGTGACGTCACTTGCTCTGAGACCTTGAAGTAGATTTATTCCCCTTGCTCTGCAAGGGCCGCGGCTTTTATGGAGCAATGGGTAACGATGCTTCGTGGGTGACTGTTGTTGATGTGTGCAGAGGGTCCCTGGTTCGCGCCCGGGTATGGGCGAGGGGACGCTCTAAAGTTATACTGTTACACTGCTAGCAACAATATGGGTCTCATGGTGCATCCCGTTCAGATGGTTGCACATTGCACCTGTACTACCATTTGACTCACTATGCTGTGTTATTTTCTCCATGCACTTCCTATCGCTGAGTCTACCATTTTAAATTACACAACCCAGGCCTTTTATAGCCTATTATCTTGTTGGGCTATAACACAGAAAGTTATGTTTTGTGATAACTGCACAGTGATTTTAATTTTGTGGAGGCAAAAATTTTCTTGATAAGGTTCCCAATTTTAGTTTAAACGTTCACACCCCTACCTTCCATCTCAATTCCAGCTCGATATCCCCATTCACTATCCCTCAATCTCAGCTGGGTGTCCCCATTCACTATCCCTCAATCTCAGCTGGGTGTCCCCATTCACTATCCCTCAATCTCAGCTCGGTGTCCACATTCCATTACGTCATCAGCAACTTGACCGATTTTTTTTAATGTTGTATAATGGGCTAGTCATTGAGTGGTGAAACAGGCTACGTGGCAGATTCTGCAGGCGTTTCATCTGAGATATCCTTCTAACCTGTTTTTATGTAATTTATTTGTATTTTTTTTTTTTTTTTTTGGGGGGGGGGGACTTTAATAAGATACTTGTGTAGTTCTGCTTGATAAGGCTAAGGCATGGATCTCTGAGTGTATGTTTCTCTGAATGCATTCGAATTTCGTCTGGTGAATTCCTTTTATAGTTTGGGCCTTTAAAATTAAAATAGTTTAGTAATTTGTCAAATGTATCCATAATTAATCATGCCCTTGCAGCCAGGCTACCGTACTGAATTAATGACCTATCACATTCCAGACAGTCCAATTCACAATCAGGACTCTCGACTAGGAGCGCCACGACTGTGATTCTGAACTTGTTCCACTTCCTGCTATTACAGACGTAACTTCTGGTGGGGAACAACAAACTGTTTGTGCTTCAACATGACCCGGGACAGGACAGCTATATTGATCCAGAGAAGAGGGAAGTGATGGTGGCGATAAGGAGAGGGAGATCATAGAGATTACAGTGGCCTTCTCTTTCACCGGCTGACATCCGATCGCATCGCTTGTACAGGGCTACCCTGTGTCTGTTCGCTTCTACGGGGCTACCCTGTGTCTGTTCGCTTCTACAGGGATACCCTGTGTCTGTTCGCTTCTACAGGGCTACCGTGTCTGTTCGCTTCTACAGGGCTACCGTGTCTGTTCGCTTCTACAGGGCTACCCTGTGTCTGTTCGCTTCTACAGGGCTACCCTGTGTCTGTTCGCTTCTACAGGGCTACCCTGTGTCTGTTCGCTTCTACAGGGCTACCCTGTGTCTGTTCGCTTCTACGGGGCTACCCCGTGTCTGTTCGCTTCTACGGGGCTACCCCGTGTCTGTTCGCTTCTACGGGGCTACCCCGTGTCTGTTCGCTTCTACGGGGCTACCCCGTGTCTGTTCGCTTCTACGGGGCTACCCCGTGTCTGTTCGCTTCTACGGGGCTACCCCGTGTCTGTTCGCTTCTACGGGGCTACCCCGTGTCTGTTCGCTTCTACGGGGCTACCCCGTGTCTGTTCGCTTCTACGGGGCTACCCTGTGTCTGTTCGCTTCTACGGGGCTACCCTGTGTCTGTTCGCTTCTACGGGGCTACCCTGTGTCTGTTCGCTTCTACGGGGCTACCCTGTGTCTGTTCGCTTCTACGGGGCTACCCTGTGTCTGTTCGCTTCTACGGGGCTACCCTGTGTCTGTTCGCTTCTACGGGGCTACCCTGTGTCTGTTCGCTTCTACGGGGCTACCCTGTGTCTGTTCGCTTCTACGGGGCTACCGTATCTGTCTGCCTAGTTCTGTGTGCTGCCTTGAGCTTCAATTCTTTATTTCGGGTTTACTTTGCTAAAATACTCTCTTTTAAAAAAAATAATCCTTTCTGAGCTTTGGAGGATGGTATTTTAGATATGGGCAGATCTATGTAAAAGGACGCATGAGCATCAACATGTGAAGTCAACTCTGTCGAATGAAACCGAAGAGTCAATTTAAGGCATACATTTTTCAACCATTTTCTATCCTAAATGTGAGTAAGTCTTTGATTCTTGGGTCAAACTAATGGAAAAGGGGTATTTTTTTTTAGAAAATGTCTACTAGTAACAGTCTTAAAAGGTATTGGAAATACATCAACACACCATTTTGAAGTAAAGACCCCTGACAACTATTTTGGTTCGGACCAGCCTTGATTTGGCCCAAACAGACTTCTAGATTTGGTTCAGTCCAGATCTGAACCAATCATAGATATTTGGAGAGGACAGTATAGTACAGTATGTTACAGGCGAGCACAGTAACGTATAGTTCATTACAAAGTGGAGTACCACACGAGTTGAGTACACTGTAATATTCTGAACTATACTGTACTTTAATGTCTAAACTTGTGAATGATCTATGATTGGTTCAGATTTGGTCCTGACCAACCCAATTTTATCTTGCTTGGGGGCGGAGCTCATTAAAATAATAGAATAATAACCAAATATGCGATTAACCACTTATTTACACAGACTGGTCATGTGGAGTATAGTCTCTGTTGTTTAATTAGTACGTAGTTAAAACCTGCATTTCAAGAAGGGATCCAGCCTAAGTTACTAGAAATTTGCGTTTTAAAGCTGATACATCTTTATTTATATTTTTTGCGTGTTTCAATCACCTTTTTTGGACTTCACCAGTTTCTCTGAGGGTCATAAGCAAACAAGGAAAATGCTTCTTGTGGCTGGTGATTTTAATGCAGGGAAACTGAAATCTGTTTCACCTCATTTTATTATTACCTCGTACCCCCGACTGGGTACTGCTACTTCCTGTATATAGCCATGTTATTACCTCGTACTGCTACTCCCTGTATATAGCCATGTTATTACCTCGTACTGCTACTCCCTGTATATAGCCATGTTATTACCTCGTACCCCTGCACATCGACTGGGTTCTGCTACTCCCTGTATATAGCCATGTTATTACCTCGTACCCCTGCACATCGACTGGGTTCTGCTACTCCCTGTATATAGCCATGTTATTACCTCGTACCCCTGCACATCGACTGGGTACTGCTACTCCCTGTATATAGCCATGTTATTACCTCGTACCCCTAATTGCTATTCATGATTCACTGTGTAGTTATTCCTCAATGCACTTTTTAAAATGTAAATGTTTTACATTTTTTAAATCTGCGTTGTTGTAAAAGGACCTATAAAATAAGCCTTTCTCACTTAGTCTTCACCTGTTGTTTATGAAGCGTGTGACGAATACGACTTGATTTAGCTTCTGCTCGTCTTGTGTTAGGGGCCGATTGTGCTACACCTAAACAGATGGTGGGATGTCTTGGTCCACAGGGGAAAGTCTTGGTTCATTTCATGATGTAGCCTCATAAGGGGGGGGGGGGGGCAGGCAGTCTGCGTTTTCCAGTTGAAGACATAGTAGGGGGCATGTGCTGTAGCACCAGCCTGTCCAAAGCCCCATTTCCCCAAAGCATTGCATCGTGGGCACATCTCTATAACTGATGATTTTTCCTGCAAAGGATTAGACTAAATGTAAATCTCTCTCTCTTTCTCTCTCTCTGCTTATTTTACCCACTGTGATATTGCTGTTTGTTTTACCCACTGTGATATTGCTGTTTGTTTTACCCACTGTGATATTGCTGTTTGTTTTACCCACTGTGATATTGCTGTTTGTTTTACCCACTGTGATATTGCTGTTTGTTTTACCCACTGTGATATTGCTGTTTGTTTTACCCACTGTGATATTGCTGTTTGTTTTACCCACTGTGATATTGCTGTTTGGTACCTGTCACTTTGTTTCAGGCGTAACATCAGCTGCTGCCGGATGATTTATCCTTTATCTCCCACTGAGGTGGGCGGCCTAGTGGAAACAGAACCATTACACTCTTTGCTAAACTTAAAAAATGCACAACGTTTTTGGGGGTTTGATTTGACTAAGAATTACAAAAAAAATATATATTTTTTTAGGAAGAACAAAGCCGCAATGGATTTGTCATTGAGGCTAGGTTACTCAAATTAGCGTGGAAAACGCTGATGTCTGTTGTTGACGTCCCAGTTTTTCTTACCAATTTGAGTGAGCCAGTGAGTTGGACCGTAGATTCTACTTTTCTTAAAGCTTGGGCAGTAGCATCACTAAGCCAAAGCCTATTGGATTGAACACAAATCTGCTATGGTGAACCACTGAGGTGGTTACTGAAAGTACTCTATCTGGGGACGCAGCAAGTAAAATATGTCTGTGACAGCTGCTCAAATGATTTACGAGGTTGTGATTGGCCTTACCTCTATTTATGCCATCTGCTCTGTCTGTCTGTAGAACAGCATGGGAGCCTACATACACCACATTATCTCATCTGCTCTGTCTGTAGAACAGCATGGGAGCATGGCCTGCTTACACCACATTATCCCATCTGCTCTGTCTGTAGAACAGCATGGGAGCATGGCCTGCATACACCACATTATCTCATCTGCTCTGTCTGTCTGTAGAACAGCATGGGAGACTGCATACACCACATTATCTCATCTGCTCTGTCTGTCTGTAGAACAGCATGGGAGCCTGCATACACCACATTATCTCATCTGCTCTGTCTGTCTGTAGAACAGCATGGGAGCATGGCCTGCTTACACACATTATCCAAATTGTAATGTCACTGTGTGTGTGGTGCAAATACTGGTTCTCCAATGTACTAGGAAAATATATGAATGTTTTCATATATAATAATTAATGTAAGATCTGTGGGTGTGCCTTGAATCTTTTTTGCAGCAATCTCCCATTGTCATCATCAGTCTGCAGCAATAGATGTGTATTCAATTATCGTACGAGCACACACAGTAGTCTAGCTCCAGGAAAACATCAAACTGTAGGTCAATGTTATGAGACTGACAACATCATTAATTAAAACACCTGTTTTTAGTTATAGATTTGGCTGCGATGGATAATTTTATAATTTGAAGCATGCGGCTTGAATTGATTAGTCCTATTAATCATCATTATATCAATACAATGTGTCCTAGCCCCTAGTGTCCCAAATGACACCCTATTCCCGTTGTAGTGCACGAAGCCCATAGGGTTCTGGTCAAAAGTAGTGCACTATGTAGGGATTAGGGTGCCATTTGGGCTACATTCAGGTCTACTTGTTTCACTTGCTATTGTCTTGTTGGGTTTGTGATTCATATGCTATGCTGCAGATATTTAACGGGGGAGGAGGGCGAGTTAAGGAGGGAGGGAGAAATGAAATCAAATACTTTCTCTCTTTAGCAGCGCCTTGTAGTGATAAATAATTCAGGGAGAAGTCCATGGGGGACGTTGTTAAAAGTGAACTCATCTCTGACAATAAGATGCAGTTCCCTATGTTGGTGTAGGCTACAGTAAGCAGAGGTAAGCTATAGGACCTTACGGTACGATATTATCACGATACTTCGGCGCCGATATGATTTGTTGCGATTGTTGATTTATTTGATGTTCCAATTATATTGCTCCCTATATAAATATAACGTCTGCTGCAGAGAGACGAGAGAGCGTGACGAAACGAGCTTTGATCAATCCAGGAAATAAGGTCTGAAAAGATGACGAACAAGCGAGAGGGTGAAATCGAGACTTGGAGTCAAATATCGATATACCAAAAAATAAATATTGATATTTTTTTTTTTTTTCCCCCCCAATTCTGCTAAGTGTTTACAGTCTTGGGATGTAATATCTGAAATAATACTATTCATTTCAACTGGATCTTATCAGTACATTTTCTTACAAAATGGTATTTAAATCCCTCCTAAGTTTTTTTTAAAATCACACTTTGAGTGTATGGAAGCCATATTTTCCGCCAGCTGTCCCTATGTTGAGCAGGTGTGTAAAACCTCCCTTCCATGCAGGGTTTCTCCAATCTGTTCGCTGTCCGTACATTCTGTACCTCCCCAAGATGGCGCTCCATCTCTCCCAGGTGAACCTGCCATCTGATTTATCACCTGGATCCATTTGCCCCTTGAATATACATTCAACTTTCAAGACCGTTGTTGCGATCTTGGTCATGGTAACCTGACCGTGACGTTGGATCAAGATTTGAATTCCACCGACAGAATGCACTGCTTTCATTTCTTCATTCCGAACTGTAAGATAGCTTATTTTTATTTTTGCTCGCTGTACTTGTCAATAACTAACTTGTAATGTGTTAATTTTCCACATATGGTAAATAGAAAATTGGCTATAGTTAAACTGAAAAAGTTGTCAGATATATGTGTTCTTGTAATTTATATGAGCTAGCTAGCCAGTTCGACAGCTGACAAGCTAGCAAAGAACCAAAACATTGTCTAAAATATAGCTTTAATCGCTCAGACAAACCGGTAGGATAGTCAAACTGTATGCCTGCCGACGGAACTTGGCACGCCTGAACAGTGTTGGCAGTCATTCTCTTTTGTGTAATCACACCGTAAAGCCCATGTCGTCAGCCACTCAGCCTTGTTAAAATACCCCAAACCAGAAGGTGGTGGTAGTGTTTGGCAATGCATGTCTGTGTGTGGTGTTTCGCTTATGGGCTAGATTCCAATGCTAGCTATTTTGTAGAAAGTCATGGTTGATACTAGCCAGATGGCCACAGCTAGATAACTACCTAGCAAGATGACAAAATATATTTAATTCCCTCTCCATAATCCCATAGCGCCAGTCCATAGCCAAATGTTTGGCTGTGCGCGTGCGCTATAGTGCATAAATTTATTTTGCTCCCCCACACCAAACGCGATCACGACACGCAGGTTAAAATATCAAAAACAAACTCTGAACCAATGACATTCATCTGGGGACAGGTCGAAAAATCATTAAACATGTATGGCAATTTAGCTAGTTAGCTTGCACTTGCTAGCTAATGTTAATTTGGCCGTTTAGCTAGCTTGCTGTTGCTAGCTCATGCTAATTTGTCCTGGGATATAAACATTGCGTTATTTTACCTGAAATGCACAAGGACCTCTACTCCAACAAGGACCTCGGCCAACCGAATCGTTTCTAGTCATCTCTCCTCCCAGGCTTTTTCATTGTTTAACTTATGTTGATCGCATCTAAAATTTCATTGTATTACCACGACGACCGGCAAAACAGTTCGTCTTTCAGTCACCCACGTGGGTATAACCAATGAGATGGCACGTGGGTACCTGCTTCTATAAACCAATGAGGAGATGGGAGAGGCAGGACTTTTAGTGCGATCTGCGTCTGAAACAGGAAGGAGTTCTATTTTAGCCCTTGGCATCGCAGATGCTCGTTGGCGCAATAATTGAATAACAAGGATTTCTACATTTATTTTGTGACGCACGCGACGTGTCCGGTCTGGTTAGCATGTTAGCATATTCGCTAGCTAGCCAGTGGCGTGTGTTTTTATTAGGGATCCCCAGCAGTTACTCTTCTTGCGGTCCAAACACATCAAGACACTTACTGTACGTAAAAAAACACAAATAAAACAGTACATCATAACTTTGCTCCACCACTACAGATCTACTACACAAAATGCACGATACCACCATAGAATAATGTGTGTGTGTGTATACCTTAAATCTGATTCTACTGCTTGCAACAGTGTTGAATAGAGTTCCATGTAGTCATGGCTCTATGTAGTACTGTGCGCCTCCTATAGTCTGTTCTGGACTTGGGGACTGTGAAGAGACCTCTGGTGGTATGTCTTGTGGGGTATGCATGGGTGTCTGAGCTGTGTGCTAGTAGTTCAGCTTGGTGCATTCAACATGTCAATACGTCTCACAAATACAAGTAGTGATGAAGTCCATCTCTTCAATATGAGCCAGGAGAGACTGACATGCGTATTATTGTTAGCTTTCTGTGTTTATCCAAGGCCAGCTGTGCTGCCCTGTTATGAGCCAAAAAGTCCCTCTTTGTGGCACACGACTGAACAGTAGTCCAGGTGCAACAAAACAAGGACCTGCCTTGTTGATAGTGTTGTTAAGAAGGTGGAAACTAGGTCCTGTAGGACCTGCCTTGTTGATAGTGTTGTTAAGAAGGTGGAAACTAGGGCCTGTAGGACCTGCCTTGTTGATAGTGTTGTTAAGAAGGTAGAAACTAGGTCCTGTAGGACCTGCCTTGTTGATAGTCTTCTCCCCATCTTAGCTACTGTTGTATCAACATGTTTTGACCATGACAGTTTACAATCCAGGGTTACTCCAAGCAGTTTAGGTACCTCAACTTGCTCAATTTACACATTATTCATTCATATTTTTATTTGTCCCAAATACAACTTTTTGAAATATTTAGGATCCACCCATTCTGAAGCAGCTGACTGAAGCTCAACTCAAAGCCGGCATGTTAGTAAAGATTGAAAAAAAGTAAAAGACCCTGGGGAATTCCTGATTCTACCTGGATTATGTTCCTAACGACCTGTTTACTAACAGGTCGTTAGTAAAGATCTTTAGCTACAACATTTTTTTTTTTTTATGTTACTAGTCAGTTAAGAGCACATTCTTATTTACAATGACTGCCTAGGAACAGTGCCCCTTGTTCAGGGGCAGAACGACAGATTTATACCTT
Organism: Oncorhynchus clarkii lewisi; assembly: GCF_045791955.1. NCBI lineage: Eukaryota > Metazoa > Chordata > Actinopteri > Salmoniformes > Salmonidae > Oncorhynchus > Oncorhynchus clarkii. The sequence goes on along the minus strand of NC_092151.1, from coordinate 92,183,737 downwards.
GTCAGCTCGGGGATTCAATCTAGCAACCTTTCAGTTACTAGCCCAACGCTCTAACCACTAGGCTACCTCCCGCCCCGTCAGCCAACTGAACATATTAGCAAGTCTATCTAACTGGCTAGCCAGTCTCTCCACACAGCTTGTCCATTTCACGAAACCTTCATAAATAATTGTTTTTAATTTGATTTTTCCAACATGCCAATGTTTAGAAGTCTGCCTTTTTGGCTAAGCACTCCCCTCAATGGGATATACAGTGCCTTGCGAAAGTATTCGGCCCCCTTGAACTTTGCGACCTTTTGCTACATTTCAGGCTTCAAACATAAAGATATAAAACTATTTTTTTGTGAAGAATCAACAACAAGTGGGACACAATCATGAAGTGGAACGACATTTATTGGGTATTTCAAACTTTTTTAACAAATCAAAAACTGAAAAATTGGGCGTGCAAAATTATTCAGCCCCTTTACTTTCAGTGCAGCAAACTCTCTCCAGAAGTTCAGTGAGGATCTCTGAATGATCCAATGTTGACCTAAATGACTAATGATGATAAATACAATCCACCTGTGTGTAATCAAGTCTCCGTATAAATGCACCTGCACTGTGATAGTCTCAGAGGTCCGTTAAAAGCGCAGAGAGCATCATGAAGAACAAGGAACACACCAGGCAGGTCCGAGATACTGTTGTGACGAAGTTTAAAGCCGGATTTGGATACAAAAAGATTTCCCAAGCTTTAAACATCCCAAGGAGCACTGTGCAAGCGATAATATTGAAATGGAAGGATTATCAGACCACTGCAAATCTACCAAGACCTGGCCGTCCCTCTAAACTTTCAGCTCATACAAGGAGAAGACTGATCAGAGATGCAGCCAAGAGGCCCATGATCACTCTGGATGAACTGCAGAGATCTACAGCGGAGGTGGGAGACTCTGTCCATAGGACAACAATCAGTCGTATATTGCACAAATCTGGCCTTTATAGAAGAGTGGCAAGAAGAAAGCCATTTCTTAAAGATATCCATAAAAAGTGTCGGTTAAAGTTTGCCACAAGCCACAAAACATGTGGAAGAAGGTGCTCTGGTCAGATGAAACCAAAATTGAACTTTTTGGCAACAATGCAAAACGTTATGTTTGGCGTAAAAGCAACACAGCTCATCACCCTGAGCACACTATCCCCACTGTCAAACATGGTGGTGGCAGCATCATGGTTTGGGCCTGCTTTTCTTCAGCAGGGACAGGGAAGATGGTTAAAATTGATGGGAAGATGGCTGGAGCCAAATACAGGACCATTCTGGAAGAAAACCTGATGGAGTCTGCAAAAGACCTGAGACTGGGACGGAGATTTGTCTTCCAACAAGACAATGACCCAAAACATAAAGCAAAATCTACAATGGAATGGTTCAAAAATAAACATATCCAGGTGTTAGAATGGCCAAGTCAAAGTCCAGACCTGAATCCAATCGAGAATCTGTGGAAAGAACTGAAAACTGCTGTTCACAAATGCTCTCCATCCAACCTCACTGAGCTCGAGCTGTTTTGCAAGGAGGAATGGGAAAAAATGTCAGTCTCTCGATGTGCAAAACTGATAGAGACATACCCCAAGCGACTTACAGCTGTAATCGCAGCAAAAGGTGGCGCTACAAAGTATTAACTTAAGGGGGCTGAATAATTTTGCACGCCCAATTTTTCAGTTTTTGATTTGTTAAAAAAGTTTGAAATATCCAATAAATGTCGTTCCACTTCATGATTGTGTCCCACTTGTTGTTGATTCTTCACAAAAAAATACACTTTTATATCTTTATGTTTGAAGCCTGAAATGTGGCAAAAGGTCGCAAAGTTCAAGGGGGCCGAATACTTTCGCAAGGCACTATATATATAGTGTAGGCTGTCATTGTAAATAAGAACTTAACTGACTTGCCTCGTTAAATATATTATCTACCTCCCTTGCTTTGGCAATGTTAACACATGTTTCCCATGCCAATAAAGCAAATATATACATATATACACATACACAAGTTTTTAATTTTTATTAAAGTTGTGATTTTGTGTGCAAATGTAACATCCATCACGCTGGAATCGCCCATAGATGGTTCCAAAATTCTGGTTAAAAAGGTACCGCAAACAGGAGGGACAACCTGGGCTTTGTCGTGTTCAGTTGCAAAGTGTTTTAAAACATTTGGTTGCAGTGTGACCTAATGAACACGTTTGATGAGACTGTGTTAGAGAATCAGTGTGGTGTAGTCAGCAACAGTTTCACTGGGGCACAACAACACATCCATACAGTACTAACAGAGTTTAGCCCAAGAAACAAATCTTCTCATCGAGTGAAAATAGACCCTCTCTGCAGGAGAGAGAGAGAGAGAGAGAGGTGACTTTGCTGAGCTATTCTCTCTGATATTCCATTATCAAACCTTTCACTGACTGAATTTGCATGTTTGCTGCTGTTTTGATTCCTACCTGTCCTTGAACGCTATCAAGTATCAGAGGAATGAATGGGTGGTGAGTACACCTGAATGATTTATGATAAAACGGAGAGCATTTCAAGTGTAATAATATATATTTTTTAGCTTGCCTTATCGGATATTGACAATCTTAATCAGCTGCACAAAAGGTGAACTTGAATAATGGTCATGTAAGCTAAGCATTGGCAGCAATGGGTAAGGCCTAAATGCCATCTGTGCAGTTCCTGTTTACATTAGCTCACTATTATTATGTGAGATTATTATTATTATGATGGATTATTCTCCCGAGTGCCTCAGCGCTCTTAAGGAACTGCATCTCGGTGCTAGAGGCGTCACTACAGACACCCTGGTTCGAATCCAGGCTGTATCACAACCGGCCGTGATTGGGAGTCCCATAGGGCGGCGCACAATTGGCCCAATGTTGTCCGGGTTTAGCCTGTGTAGGCTGTCATTGTAAATAAGAACTTAACTGACTTGCCTCGTTAAATATATTATCTACCTCCCTTGCTTTGGCAATGTTAACACGTTTCCCATGCCAATAAAGCCCATTGAATTGATAAGACAAAATGTAGATTTATAAAAATCTCTCCTCTCTTGGTCTCTGTGTCTCTCTCCACATGGGTGGCAGACCTCTCTCCCTTCCAAGTGGGTTGAGTGTAGACTTTTTGGCCCATTTCCACACTAATAGACAAAGACGCGGTTGTGTAGCTAAAGCTTTGTTCATGCGGCATTCATGAATGAGAAAGTTAAATGGACTTAGCTTGGTGAAATGTGGCCAATAGGAACGCAATAAAATATTATGAATGAAACTAAAAGTTAATGTGATCAGACTTGAATTGGTTATGTTTTTTTTGTTTGTTTTTGCACGTAAGGGCTAACCCCCCCCCCCCCCCCCCCCCCCATGGTCAGTGCTGATGAGGGCTAACCCCTCCCCCATGGTCAGTGCTGATGAGGCTAACCCCTCCCCCATGGTCAGTGCTGATGAGGGCTAACCCCTCCCCCATGGTCAGTGCTGATGAGGGCTAACCCCTCCCCCATGGTCAGTGCTGATGAGGGCTAACCCCTCCCCCATGGTCAGTGCTGATGAGGGCTAACCCCTCCCCCATGGTCAGTGCTGATGAGGGCTAACCCCTCCCCCATGGTCAGTGCTGATGAGGGCTAACCCCTCCCCCATGGTCAGTGCTGATGAGGGCTAACCCCTCCCCCATGGTCAGTGCTGATGAGGGCTAACCCCTCCCCCATGGTCAGTGCTGATGAGGGCTAACCCCTCCCCCATGGTCAGTGCTGATGAGGGCTAACCCCTCCCCCATGGTCAGTGCTGATGAGGGCTAACCCCTCCCCCATGGTCAGTGCTGATGAGGGCTAACCCCTCCCCCCATGGTCAGGGCTGATGAGGGCTAACCCCTCCCCCCATGGTCAGGGCTGATGAGGGCTAACCCCTCCCCCATGGTCAGGGCTGATGAGGGCTAACCCCTCCCCCATGGTCAGGGCTGATGAGGGCTAACCCCTCCCCCATGGTCAGGGCTGATGAGGGCTAACCCCTCCCCCATGGTCAGTGCTGATGAGGGCTAACCCTCCCATGGTCAGGGCTGATGAGGGCTAACCCTCCCATGGTCAGTGCTGATGAGGCCTAAATCCCCCCCCATGGTCAGTGCTGATGAGGGCTACCCCCCCCCCCATGGTCAGTGCTGATGAGGGCTAATCCCCCCCATGGTCAGTGCTGATGAGGGCTAATCCCCCCCATGGTCAGTGCTGATGAGGGCTAATTCCCCCCATGGTCAGTGCTGATGAGGGCTAACCCTCCCCCCCCATGGTCAGTGCTGATGAGGGCTGGTTGCTCAGTGGACCAGATGAGAAACCACCCAGTGTATTTCAGTAGCTGTGAGGACCTGAAGATAGCGTTCAGTCCAGCAGACTGCTGTCTTGTCTCCAGAATTAAAAAAAAAACACTCCCTTGTTAGCAACAAATATCTTTTATTTCGGTTTATGTAAAAAATGTTAGACTCCTGATATTCCAGTAAGAGAATATCAAAAGGGTAATACGATAACCTGCTGTTTTTTAAAAAATTGATCTGAATGACTGCTCCCTTGATTAGTCATAAAATATCTTCATTATTGTAGAAGTGACTAGCTTGCATAGCGTGTCTTGTACCTCACCCCCACGCCTTTTCAAGGTTAAAGACATGCATGAATTACTATACAGTACAAACTATTGACCGTTCTGTCAAACCTGCCCTTTTTTCTTCTGTCCGTAGATGAAGGCTATTTCTAGTGAAGTGTAACTTGGATGTTGGCTAACAGTGTTTTCCACAAGAACATAGAGCAAGTGGCCGGTCACATAGAGCAAGTGGCCGGTCACATAGAGCAAGTGGCCGGTCACATAGAGCAAGTGGCCGGTCACATAGAGCAAGTGGCCGGTCACATAGAGCAAGTGGCCGGTCACATAGAGCAAGTGGCCGGTCTTTTTCAGAAGCAGCTCTATTTTGGGGTCCTCTGATACATTCTAAAGACTTGACTCACTCTGTTCACCTCCCAGATTGGAACAATTTGTTGTGGTATTGTGTAGAAAGACATGACTTTATAATTGAAATGACTGAGAAATGGTATGAACTCAGTGTATTTAAGTCTCTAGGCCAATATGCTCAGTACTATTTTTCTAAGTAAGAGAACATTAAACCTTTGTTTTAAAAAACAACATTTAACCTCTTGAGATTGGTCTTATTTACGGTTTTACTGCCAGATATGAATTGCCACAGTGATGTTTGTTCTTCAAATTGTGTTTTTATGAAAAAAACTGAAACATTAGAGAAATAGACCACATTTATCTTGAAAAATACATTTTAAAGATTTTGTTTTTCCATCCAGTTTCACTCTCAATCACTTTTTTTGTTTTTATTTGTATGTATGGTATGTATTACAACAACAACATTTGGATGTTGTAAGTCCACAACATTTGGATGTTGTAAGTCCACAACATTTGGATGTTGTAAGTCCACAACATTTGGATGTTGTAAGTCCACAACATTTGGATGTTGTAAGTCCACAACATTTGGATGTTGTAAGTCCACAACATTTGGATGTTGTAAGTCCACAACATTTGGATGTTGTAAGTCCACAACATTTGGATGTTGTATAAGTCCACAACAACGCTTAAACCACATCAGGTGACCACCTTTGTGGTCTGGGAAAAATCAGTGTGTGGTTACCCTTTTATTTAAAGTGTGCACCTAGGGTGTTTTCGTAGTGAACATATGATGGTAGAGTTTACATAACAAATACCAGAGGTGGGCTGAATAGTGAAATCTGTACTTAAGTAAAAGTAACCCTCTTAAGAAACTACTCAAGTAAGAGTAAAAAATAAACATTTAGTTTTTACACCTTTTTGGTATTATTTTGACAGCAAACGATAACAACTTAGTGCAATTTATTTGTATTATTTATGCCCGCCAGCACCATCTTGCAGATGTCCTCCAGCACAGGTAGGCTGTACAGTTTCAATTACAGTCTTATTCAAAGTTGACTTAGAGTGGAACTGACAAGTGTTTAGAAATGTATTTTGCTGGTCGGAACAGTGGAATAGAACAAACACATCATGGTTCTGTTCAGAACGAAACGATTGGGAAATCATTTCTGTTCCAATCTTTGCTACGAACCCACAAACAAAAATCTTTATTAGGAGTGAAGACGTGCGCTTCTCTTCAAGAGCCGTGGTGGAGATGCGGGGTTTTGACGGACAACTTTGAAAGCCAATGGATTTAAGAGTTTTGACAAGCTATTTTGAATACATTTCATTGGTCAAGGGGTCGTTAAACCTTAAAACAAAGAGAAACAATAGTATCGATTTCATGATTTAATTTTTTAAATAATTTTATAACATTTTGATGGACAAGGCTTTCAAGTGATTTGGTCAAATGTAACAGAGTAAAAAGGAAGTTACTTCCTTCAGAAATGACTTGAGTAAGAGTACAAGTACAGCCCACAGAGTTCCTCCAGGCAGTACTAGTTCCTCCAGGCAGTACTAGTTATTCCAGGCAGTACTAGTTATTCCAGGCAGTACTAGTTACTCCAGGCAGTACTAGTTACTCCAGGCAGTACTAGTTACTCAGGCAGTACTAGTTACTCCAGGCAGTAACTATGACAGTACTGGTTCATTCAGGCAGTCCTAGTTACTCCAGGCAGTCCTAGTTACTCCAGGCAGTCCTAGTTACTCCAGGCAGTCCTAGTTACTCCAGGCAGTCCTAGTTACTCCAGGCAGTCCTGGTTACTCCAGGCAGTCCTGGTTACTCCAGGCAGTCCTGGTTACTCCAGGCAGTCCTGGTTACTCCAGGCAGTACTGGTTACTCCAGGCAGTACTGGTTACTCCAGGCAGTACTGGTTACTCCAGGCAGTACTAGTTACTCCAGGCAGTAACTATGACAATACTGGTTCATTCAGGCAGTCCTAGTTACTCCAGGCAGTCCTAGTTACTCCAGGCAGTCCTAGTTACTCCAGGCAGTACTGGTTACTCCAGATTTGTACCGAAATACTATAACGTGTTAATCCCCACCAGGCAAATACTGGATTGATAAAAAATAATCATGATATCTCTTCTGCCAGGTCAGCATACAGCATTTACATTTCATTGAGAATGTTTTTGGGGAAGCCTGTCCATCTATCAGAGCAGTGGGCATTCTCATTTCATCTACATAAAGTTGCAGGAAATATGAATGACTGATGCATTCTGTTCCATGTCTTATGATAAACTTTGGCAAAGAATACATTTGGTTCATTCTCTACTAAGGTCAATATATATATATATATATATATATATATATATAAAAAAAAAAAAAAAGTGTTTTCCTGTTTTAATGCCTCGATTCCGCGAGGGGCCCCAATTATCGTATTTGAACCAGGATGAGGCTCTCCACTACCTATTGTTCCTACAGTGATGATCCACCAACGTCATCAAATTGTTTTAGTAATTTACCTGCAGATAATTGACAAAGCGTAGGCCTACCGTTTGCCTTTGCAAATTAAAGGAGCCAAATGAACGGTTATTTCATTGATGCAATTCGGTAGGCTACGTTGCCTGACAAATCACTCACTGTTTGGCAAGCCCCGACATCCTAGGATGGGAGCCAAGGAAATCCTTGGGTTTACGTGTCCTGATACAATACTATGGACATATAACCTCCAAACGAGCTTCAATGCCATACAACAATCCTAGTGCTCTTAAACGCTAGTAAAACTAAATGCATGCTCTTCAACCGATCGCTCTCCGCGCCCGCCCGCCTAGCATCACTACTCTGGACACGTCTTACTCTGAACGCTTCTGACTTAGAATATGTGGACAACTATGCATACTTGGGTGTCTGGCTAGACTGTAAACTCTCCTTCCAGACTCATATTAAACATCTCCCATCCAAAATTAAATCTAGATTCAGCTTCCTATTTCGCAACAAAGCCTCCCTCACTCATGCTGCCTAACATACACTTGTAAAACTGACTATCCTACCGATCCTTGACTTTGGAGATGTCATTTACAAAATAGCCTCCAACACTGTACTCAGCAAACTGGATGCAGTCTCTCACAGTGCCATCTGTTTTGTTACCAAAGCCCCATATACTACCCACCATCGGGACCTGTATGCTCTAGTTGGCTGGCCCTCGCTCCATATTTGTAGCCAAACCCACTGGCTCCAGGTCATCTAAGTCTTTGCTAGGTAAAGCTCTGCCTTCTCAGCTCACTGGTCACGATAACAACACCCACCCGTAGCACGCGCTCCAGCAGGTATGTCTCACTGGTCATCCCCAAAGCCAATACCTACTTTGGCCGCCTTTCCTTCCAGTTCTCTGCTGCCAGTGACTGCAATGAATTGACTTATCTCCCTCATTAACTTTAAGCGTCAGCTGTCAGAGCAGCTTACCGATCGCTGCAGCTCTACACAGCCCATCTCTAAATAGCCCATCCAACCAACCAATTACCTACCTCATCCCCATATTTGTTATTTTTTCTGCTCTTTTGCACACCAGTATTTCTACTTGCACATCTCACTCCAGTGTTAATTGCTAAATTGTAATTACTTCGCCACTATTGGCCCATTTATTGCCTGTCCTCTTTACTTCATCTGCACACACTGTATACAGATTTTCTATTGTGTTATTGACTGTACGTTTGTTTATTCCATGTGTAACTCTGTTTTTTGTCGCACTGCTATGCTTTATCTTGGCCAGGTCGCAGTTGTAAATGAGAACTTGTTCTCAACTGGCCTACCTGGTTAAATAAAGGTGAAATGAAAAAAAAATAAAAATAACCACGTTGCATGATTTATGGATGGCAAAGGGATATACAGTATATCGATTTTATTCAGTAAATTTGACACCTTTTTATAAACTAGTCAACACTTGCTGTTCAGTTGTCAATCAACGTACAGTAAATAGTCTACTGTGCGCCAGGACTCCGTGTGACTGGCTATGTGAAACACACGAAAGAAAATACATGAACTTTTCAGAGAATAGTAATTAGACTAAGTCGTGGAATTTGCCTCATCGTTCCCGCTTACATTACATGGGACGTGCAAATTCACGAGCATCATGCTCTCTCTCCCTTCCGTGTAAGGACATTTTGACTGCAACCACAGATCTGTATATAATGATGACGCTCATGTCTCTACTCCCAACAAGGGGAGGAGTTGTTCCAAAGGCAGGCTTATTTTGGACAGATTTTGGAGAGAGTGAAACCGCTCGTTTCGTCTCTTCCTCTCTGCTGCGTTACTGTGTCATCGCTCACTTTGTGACCTGACAGGCGCCTATCAATGGATCGCTAGAAGATGCATATGGTCCATTCTAGTGGGAGAGGGCTTGACAGACTAGCGGATTGAAGCTGCAATGAATAGTCGTATGGTTTCGAATGAAGTGGAAAATGTAGCCGGCTGAAAATGAGTCTGTAACCGGCTGATGAGCCGACAGCCGGTGCTAATGGGAAAACACTGGGGTAAAGAAAGGAACCCTCAGTGAGATGATTGATGGCAGTGACACAGTATAATCTCCCACTCCTATCTCTTGCTCTCTCTTGGTCTCTCTCGCTCTCTCGCCCTCTCTGTTACTCTGTGATCACATATCACTGTTAATGTTTGTCCTTCACTGAGGGAATAAGAGGTTGTTCACTTTACAGGGCATCTAATGCCCACTTCTGATGATACATGGCACATCGTACATCCCAAATGGCATCCTATTCCCTAAAGAATTAACCACGGTTGACCCAGAGAGCCCTATGTGTCTAAAGTAGTGTACTGAATAGGGTGCAGTTTGGGACTCCAGCAATGATGGCACTCTCTCTTTAGAGAGAGACAGAAAGCTCATCACACTTCAGGAAATCAATAGACCAATTAGACTGCAGGGTTGTAAGTGGGTCAGGTTCACAGAACCCGATTGGTTATCAGCCAATTCCAGCTTGATTTTTTTTTTTTTTTTTTCTTGTTTTGGTCATTGTGTTGTGCATTTAGTGCCGTCTGGGACCTGCACTGTGACTACATAAGGTAGGACCTTCATCTGTAGAGCCCACTGATGATAGCAGTGGCAGACAGTCTGGCAGACGGGGAGACTGTTAGTAGGGTGGCACAGTCTGGCAGACGGGGAGACTGTTAGTAGGGTGGCACAGTCTGGCAGACGGGGAGACTGTTAGTAGGGTGGCACAGTCTGGCAGACGGGGAGACTGTTAGTAGGGTGGCACAGTCTGGCAGACGGGGAGACTGTTAGTAGGGTGACACAGTCTGGCAGACGGGGAGACTGTTAGTAGGGTGACACAGTCTGGCAGACGGGGAGACTGTTAGTGGGGTGGCACAGTCTGGCAGACGGGGAGACTGTTAGTGGGGTGGCACAGTCTGGCAGACGGGGAGACTGTTAGTGGGGTGGCACAGTCTGGCAGACGGGGAGACTGTTAGTGGGGTGGCACAGTCTGGCAGACGGGGAGACTGTTAGTAGGGTGACACAGTCTGGCAGACGGGGAGACTGTTAGTAGGGTGGCACAGTCTGGCAGACGGGGAGACTGTTAGTAGGGTGACAGTGAGTAGTAGTTTGAAAAGGTGTTTGTTGTGATTTACTCTCTTGTTAAATCTGCTCTTGATTGGTATTGCTGCTTTTTTTGTTACCAGCCAAGTCTTTGGTACTACACTGGGAAGTGTACTGTACTGCACTGGGAAGTGTACTGTACTGCACTGGGAAGTGTACTGGGAAGTGTACTGTACTGCACTGGGAAGTGTACTGTACTGCACTGGGAAGTGTACTGTACTGCACTGGGAAGTGTACTGTACTGCACTGGGAAGTGTACTGTACTGCACTGGGAAGTGTACTGGGAAGTGTACTGTACTGCACTGGGAAGTGTACTGTACTGCACTGGGAAGTGTACTGTACTACACTGGGAAGTGTACTGTACTGCACTGGGAAGTGTACTGTACTGCACTGGGAAGTGTACTGTACTGCACTGGGAAGTGTACTGGGAAGTGTACTGTACTGCACTGGGAAGTGTACTGTACTGCACTGGGAAGTGTACTGTACTGCACTGGGAAGTGTACTGTACTGCACTGGGAAGTGTACTGTACTGCACTGGGAAGTGTACTGTACTGGGAAGTGTAGTGTACTGCACTGGGAAGTGTACTGTACTGCACTGGGAAGTGTACTGCACTGGGAAGTGTACTGGGAAGTGTACTGTACTGCACTGGGAAGTGTACTGTACTGCACTGGGAAGTGTACTGTACTGCACTGGGAAGTGTACTGTACTGCACTGGGAAGTGTACTGTACTGCACTGGGAAGTGTACTGCACTGGGAAGTGTACTGCACTGCACTGGGAAGTGTACTGCACTGCACTGGGAAGTGTACTGGACTGCACTGGGAAGTGTACTGGACTGCACTGGGAAGTGTACTGGACTGCACTGGGAAGTGTACTGCACTGCACTGGGAAGTGTACTGCACTGCACTGGGAAGTGTACTGGACTGCACTGGGAAGTGTACTGCACTGGGAAGTGTACTGTACTGCACTGGGAAGTGTACTGCACTGCACTGGGAAGTGTACTGCACTGCACTGGGAAGTGTACTGCACTGCACTGGGAAGTGTACTGCACTGCACTGGGAAGTGTACTGCACTGCACTGGGAAGTGTACTGCACTGCACTGGGAAGTGTACTGCACTGCACTGGGAAGTGTACTGCACTGGGAAGTGTACTGCACTGGGAAGTGTACTGCACTGGGAAGTGTACTGCACTGCACTGGGAAGTGTAGTGCACTGTACTACTGGGAAGTGTACTGTAGTGTACTGTACTGCTGGGAAGTGTACTGTAGTGTACTGTACTACTGGGAAGTGTACTGTAGTGTACTGTACTGCTGGGAAGTGTACTGTAGTGTACGTACTGCTGGGAAGTGTACTGTAGTGTACTGTACTGCTGGGAAGTGTACTGTAGTGTACTGTACTGCTGGGAAGTGTACTGTAGTGTACTGTACTGCTGGGAAGTGTACTGGGAAGTGTACTGTGCTGAAGGCTAGGCATACAGTGCATTCGGAAAGTATTCAGACCCCTTGACTTTTTCCACATTTTCTTGTGTTACAACCTGAATTCTGAAATGTGAGGATTTTTGATTGTGTATTCAGTCTACAAACAATATCCCATCATGATGACATCAGTATTCAGACCCATTGCAACGCGACTCAATGGAGCTCAGGTGCATCCTGTTTTCCATCGATCATCCTTGAGATGTTTCTACGACTTGATTGGAGTCCACCTGTGGTAAATTCAATTGATTGGCCATGATTTGGAAAGGCACACACCTGTCTATATAAAGGTCCCACAGTTGACAGTGCATGTCAGTGCAAAAACCAAGCCATGAGGTTAAGGGAACTGTCCGTAGAGCTCCGAGACAGGATTGTGTCGAGGCACAGGTCTTGGGAAGGGTACCAAAACATTTCTGCAACGTTGAAGATCCCCCAAGAACACAGTGGCCTCCATTATTAAATGGGAAGAAGTTTAGAACCACAAACTCTTCCTAGAGCTGGCCGCCCGGCCAAACTGAGCAATCGGGGAAAAAGGGCCTTGGGCAGGGAGGTGACCAAGAACCCGGTGGTCACTATGACAGAGCTCCAGAGTTCCTCTGTGGAGATGGGAGAACATTCCAGTAGAACAACCATTTCTGCAGTACTCCACCAATCAGGCCTTTATGGTAGAGTGGCCAGACGGAAATCACTCCTCAGTAAAAGGCACACGACAGCCCGCTTGGAGTTTGCCAAAAGGCACCTGAAGGACTTTGACCATGAGAAACAAGATTCTCTGGTCTGATGAAACCAAGATTGAACTCTTTGGCCTGAATGCCAAGCGTCACGCCTGGCACCATCCCTACGGTGAAGCATGGTGGTGGCAGCATCATGCTGTGGGATGTTTTTCAGCGGCAGGGACTGGGAGACTAGTCAGGATCAAGGGAAAGATGAACGGAGCAAAGTACAAAGAGATCCTTGATGAAAACCTGCTCCAGAGTGCTCAGGACCTCAGACTGGGGTGAAGGTGCACCTTCGAACAGGACAACGACCCTAAGCACACAGTCAAGACAATGCAGGAGTGGCTTCTGCACAAGTCTCAATGTCCTTGAGTGGCCAAGCCAGACCCTGGAATTGAACCTGATCTAACATTTCTGGAGAGACCTGAAAATAGCTGTGCAGTGACGCTCCCCATCCAACCTGACAGAGCTTGAGAGGATCTGCAGAGAAGAATGGGAGAAACTCCCCAAATGCAGGTGTGCCGAGCTTGTACCGTCATACCCAAGAATACTAGAGGCCGTAATCGATGCCAAAGGTGCTTCAACAAAATACTGAGTGAAGGGTCAGAATACTTATGTAAATATGTAATAATTAAGTTTTTTAAAATATATTTGCACATTTCTAAACATGTTTTTTGCTTTGTCGTTATGGGGTATTGTGTGTAAGTTAATGAGGGGAACCAACTTGTTTTATTGCAGAATAGGGCTGTCACGTATCAAATTGTGGAAAAAGTCCAGGGGTCTGAATGCTTTCCAAACGCATTGTATATCAAGAAGTTATCTTTTTCCTAAACCAATCAGAGGAGAAGGTAGGCTAGGTCTATATTGAACCTTTACCCTGCCCACGACCCCCAATGGACAACTACCCCCCCCCCCCCCCCCCCCCCCCCACAGTTTGATATTTTTTTTAGGATCCCCATTAGCTGTTGCAAAAGCAGCTGCTACTCTTCCAAAACATGAAATATAATACAGAACATCAATAGACAAGAACAGCTCAAGGAAAGAACTACATTTATTATTATTATTATTATTATTATTATTATTATTATATATATTTTTTAAATGTACAAGTAGCCTACATATAGATCAAATAGGGGAGAGGCGTGAGGTGTTTGAAAACAGGTTTACTGTTCATTTGAGTATTATGAGAAGTTCCAAGCAATAGGTGGCTCTATATAATACTGTACGTTTTCTTCCCTCTGATTACAATGAAGAGAAAGACGTCCCGCTCTGTTCTGGACCAGCTGCAGCTTAACTAGGTCTTTCTTTGCCTCACTGGACCACACGACTGGACAATAATCAAGACTAGACAAAACCTAGAGCCTGCAGGACTTGACATTTGTGGAGTGTGGTGTCAAAAAAGCAGAGCATCTCTATATTACAGACAGACCTCTCCCCATCTCTTTATTACAGACAGACCTCTCCCCATCTCCTTATTACAGGACAGACCTCTCCCCATCTCTATATTACAGACAGACCTCTCCCCATCTCTTTATTACAGACAGACCTCTCCCCATCTCTTTATTACAGACAGACCTCTCCCCATCTCTATATTACAGACAGACCTCTCCCCATCTCTATATTACAGACAGACCTCTCCCCATCTCTTTATTACAGACAGACCTCTCCCCATCTCTAAAATACAGACAGACCTCTCCCCATCTCTATATTACAGACAGACCTCTCCCCATCTCTATATTACAGACAGACCTCTCCCCATCTCTTTATTATGGACAGACCTCTCCCCATCTCTTTATTACAGACAGACCTTTCCCCATCTCTATATTACAGACAGACCTCTCCCCATCTCTTTATTACAGACAGACCTCTCCCCATCTCTATATTACAGACAGACCTCTCCCCGTCTCTTTATTACAGACAGACATCTCCCCATCTCTTTATTACAGACAGACCTCTCCCCATCTCTTTATTACAGGACAGACCTCTCCCCATCTCTATATTACAGACAGACCTCTCCCCATCTCTTTATTACAGACAGACCTCTCCCCATCTCTATATTACAGACAGACCTCTCCCCATCTCTTTATTACAGACAGACCTCTCCCCATCTCTATATTACAGACAGACCTCTCCCCATCTCTTTATTACAGACAGACCTCTCCCCATCTCTTTATTACAGACAGACCTCTCCCCATCTCTATATTACAGACAGACCTCTCCCCATCTCTATATTACAGACAGACCTCTCCCCATCTCTTTATTACAGACAGACCTCTCCCCATCTCTAAAATACAGACAGACCTCTCCCCATCTCTATATTACAGACAGACCTCTCCCCATCTCTATATTACAGACAGACCTCTCCCCATCTCTTTATTATGGACAGACCTCTCCCCATCTCTTTATTACAGACAGACCTCTCCCCATCTCTATATTACAGACAGACCTCTCCCCATCTCTTTATTACAGACAGACCTCTCTCCATCTCTTTATTACAGACAGACCCCTCCCCATCTCTTTATTACAGACAGACCTCTCCCCATCTCTTTATTACAGACAGACCTCTCCCCATCTCTTTATTACAGACAGACCTCTCCCCATCTCTTTATTACAGACAGACCTCTCCCCATCTCTATATTACAGACAGACCTCTCCCCATCTCTATATTACAGACAGACCGCTCCCCATCTCTCTATTACAGACAGACCTCTCCCCATCTCTTTATTACAGACAGACCTCTCCCCATCTCTTTATTACAGACAGACCTCTCCCCATCTCTTTATTACAGACAGACCTCTCCCCATCTCTATATTACAGACAGACCTCTCCCCATCTCTTTATTACAGACAGACCTCTCCCCATCTCTTTATTACAGACAGACCTCTCCCCATCTCTTTATTACAGACAGACCTCTCCCCATCTCTTTATTACAGACAGACCTCTCCCCATCTCTTTATTACAGACAGACCTCTCCCCATCTCTTTATTACAGACAGACCTCTCCCCATCTCTAAAATACAGACAGACCTCTCCCCATCTCTATATTACAGACAGACCTCTCCCCATCTCTTTATTACAGACAGACCTCTCCCCATCTCTTTATTACAGACAGACCTCTCCCCATCTCTTTATTACAGACAGACCTCTCCCCATCTCTTTATTACAGACAGACCTCTCCCCATCTCTTTATTACAGACAGACCTCTCCCCATCTCTTTATTACAGACAGACCTCTCCCCATCTCTTTATTACAGACAGACCTCTCCCCATCTCTTTATTACAGACAGACCTCTCCCCATCTCTTTATTACAGACAGACCTCTCCCCATCTCTTTATTACAGACAGACCTCTCCCCATCTCTTTATTACAGACAGACCTCTCCCCTTCTCTTTATTACAGACAGACCTCTCCCCATCTCTATATTACAGACAGACCTCTCCCCATCTCTATATTACAGACAGACCTCTCCCTCTTTATTACAGACAGACCTCTCCCCATCTCTTTATTACAGACAGACCTCTCCCCTTCTCTTTATTACAGACAGACCTCTCCTCATCTCTTCATTACAGACAGACCTCTCCCCATCTCTTTATTACAGACAGACCTCTCCCCATCTCTTTATTACAGACAGACCTCTCCCCATCTCTTTATTACAGACAGACCTCTCTCCCAATCTTTACAACCATTGAATCTCTATGTTTTGACCGTGACAGTTTACAATCTAAGGTGACGCCAAGTAATTTAGTTTCCTCAACTTTCTCAACAGCAACACCATTCACACAATTAATTTATACTATTTAGACCTGCACTGTACCCTGGGATTCTATTTGCAACCCTGTGCATGTGAGTAATATCTTCCCGATTGGTTGGTTTAGGAGAAGACGGGCTTGGCCTAATGGCAGGAGGTTTGCATCTCCTCCAATGTGTGTTTTAATAGCAGACGGTGAAAAGTATGTGGAAACGCAGATTAAGTAAACGGAGGTTTCCTGAATCAGCAGCAGCGCCTCTCTCTGCGATTTGATGTAAAGATGAATAAACAGAGGAGAGGGATGAGAGGATGAGCCGAGGGGGATTGCAGTGGAGCAAGAGCTAAATGCCAGCCCTGTAATTAGTCCCAGCCGGGGAGGAGGCTTCCTGGCGTGTGTTTGTGAGTGCGTGCGTCTACTGGCCATGTCTCCCATTTCCAGCATCGACAACCTCTTCTCTTCTTCATCCTTGATTGATCTCTCAATCCGCTGTTGTTGAAGCGAAACGCACAGTCACATAGCAACCAGATGCAATACCCTCTAAGCCTCTTCTCAGTCTGGGCTTTCGTATGGCTTCTCATACAGCTAGGCTTCTCATACAGCTAGGCTTCTCATACAGCTAGGCCTCTCATACAGCTAGGCCTCTTCCCAGTCTGGGCTTTCGTATGGCTTCTCAAACAGCTAGGCCTCTCATACAGCTAGGCCTCTCATACAGCTAGGCCTCTCATACAGCTGGGCCTCTCATACAGCTGGGCCTCTCATACAGCTGGGCCTCTCATACAGCTGGGCCTCTCATACAGCTGGGCCTCTCATACAGCTGGGCCTCTCATACAGCTGGGCCTCTCATACAGCTGGGCCTCTCATACAGCTGGGCCTCTCATACAGCTGGGCCTCTCATACAGCTGGGCCTTCATATGGCTTCTCATACAGCTGGGCCTCTTCCCAGTCTGGGCTTTCATATGGCTTCTCATACAGCTAGGCCTCTTCCCAGTCTGGGCTTTCATATGGCTTCTCATACAGCTAGGCCTCTCATACAGCTAGGCCTCTTCTCAAAAATGTTAGAGTTCATATCAGGAAATCAGTCAATTGCAATAAATTCATTAGGCCTTGATCTATGGATATTTCATGACTGGTGATAAAGATATGCAGATATGCAGATCTGTCACAGATAGATAGGGGTGCACATTTTGGGGAATATTCAGATGGAAACTTTCCGTGGGAATGAATATATGGCAATAGATATTAATACCATTTAAATGTAGATGTTTTGGTGACAGAAACAAACCTTTTACTTTATCATAAGTAGACATAATTCCAAATTATTAAATCCTTCCAATAAAAAGTTACTAATTGAACTTTAATTAAATGAGTTGACTTTTCACATGGGATGATTTCACTGAACAACAAAAGGGAATATTCAGTGATCCATCGCATCTCCCAGAAACGTCTTCAACATACATCTGTCAAATTATAGTCTAGAAACTAAAGCGTTGGTTGTCTTCCTCTCAGGCTTCCATGTCTTCTCCCTGGACCTCCTCAATAACCACCTCTTGAACATCAGACATCTTCACTGTCACTTTCCAACCTTGTTGAGGACGGCTCTTTGTCAGGCTCAAAAAGCCTCAAATTTGCCCATATAGCCACCTATTTTTTTCAACCCTTGTTGAACCAGTTGTGTTCTCAGGCGGCTGATGTCGGTGGGATTTGGAGGATGATGGAGGCAACAGGGGAAAGAGCCTCAGATCCACAAAGTCCCTTCCCACCAGGTGGCTGATGAGATATGTTGGCACGGCTGCCATATTGCATCTCCATCCCATACTTGGGGTCCAACATGTACGCTGGGCTTCAGGCAGAAGTCTTCACGCTTTTGGATGTATTTCAGAACTGCAGTTTCCACTGCTTGGAGCAACAGTGAAGTGGGCAGGGCAGTACGGATTTATTCTCTTACATCTTTCAGCAGAGTCTGAACATCAGACAGGATGGCATTGTCTCCCTCAATTTGTGCAATGGCTACTGCTATAGGTTTCAGGAGTTCCAGGCTCTCTCACAAAATACATCAGTCAGGAGGATCCTCTTGATGGGGCTGTCCATATCGGCAGACTGTGATATGGCCATTTCTTGGAGAGACTCCTTCCCCTCCAGGAGACTCACACATGATGACGCTGGGCAGCTTCAATGTGGTGCTCTTATTCTCACTTTGCTTGGTGAGGTAGATTGCTGCTATAACTTGATTACCCTTCACATACCAAACTATTTCCTTGGCTCTCTTGTAGAGGGTATCCATTGTTTTCAGTGCCATGATGTCCTTGAGGAGCAGATTCAATGCCTGAGCAGCACAGCCAATGGGTGTGATGTGAGGGTAGGACTCCTCCACTTTAGACCAAGCAGCCTTCATGTTTGCAGCCTTGTCACCAATGCAAATACCTTTTGCGGTCCAAGGTCATTGATGTCTGCCTTCAGCTCATCTGCAATGTGGAGACCGGTGTGTCTGTTGACCCTTGTCTGTGCTCTTGTAGAATACTGGTTGAGGGGTGGAGATGATGTAGTTAATTATTCCTTGCCCACAAACATTCGACCACCCATCAGAGATGATTGACAGTCTGCTTTCTCTATGATTTGCTTGACCTTCACTTGAACTCTGAACTCTGCATCCAGCAAATGAGTAGATAAAGCATGTCTGGTTGGAGGGGTGTATGCTGGGCGAAGAACATTCAGAAATCTCTTCCAATACACATTGCCTGTGAGCATTTATCAGCATTTCTCTGACTACGTTCCTCCATTGAGTCAAAACAACTTCTGATTCCAGGAGGACCATGAGCTGTTGCTATCGATAAGGTGTCAGATTCATCATTTTCACCTCGAATAGAAGTAGAGGGACTTTTGTCAGAGGATACTTGTTGTGAGCGTTGAGGGAACTTTATGCACTTGGCCAGATGATTCTGCATCTTTGTTGCATTCTTCACATATGATTTGGCACAGTATTTACACATGTACACAGCTTTTCCTTCTACATTAGCTGCAGTGAAATGTATCCACATCAGATAGTGCCCGTGGCATTTTCCTTTAAAGATTAGAGAAAAATTAGTAAAAAAAACAACATATACAATTCCATGTACAGATAAATAGTTAAGCATTTAGATTAAACAATGCCTTTGTAAGATAAATGTTTTTAAATGAAACATGTATGGAAACTAATACCCACATGGTAGCAAAAACTAACTATCAGAAATTGTTAACAGGTTAGAAATGATTTAAACACACTTTGCTGTAAACTACTATTTACTAGCTAACAAAAAATAATGTATGTCATTTAAAATATATTCAACCCACCAAGTATTGTAATCAAAACTTACCAGAAAGCATGTAGTCCTTGGCTCAGACAGTGTAGTAGTGTGGGCTCAATAGCAAGATCTTGAGAATCAGCTGTACATGTGATAGATGAATGCACTGTGCATGCAGAGGGTTGCCATTCCATTGCATTGGGGATAGTTTAACCAAAATATGCCACAGGACCTAGAATTGCCTTGTGTGTATCCCACAAAAAATTCCCCCGAAGGTTTCCGACCATTTGCAACCCTAGTTAGTCACAGACACTGTACCTTTAAAAAAAAAAAAAATGGGCCTCAGGATCTCGTCACGGTATCTCTGTGCATTCAAATTGCCATCAATAAAATGCAACTGTGTTCGTTGTCCGTAGCTTATGCCTGCCCATACCATAACCCCACCACCACCACGCAGCACTCTGTTAACAACGTTGACAACAGCAAACCGCTCGCCCACACGACACCGTTGGACGCACTGCCAAATTCTCTAAAATAACGCTGGAGGCGGCTTATGGTAGAGAATTAACATTCAATTCTCTGGCAACCGCTCTGGTGGACATTCCTGCAGTCAGCATGCCAATTGCATGCTCCCTCAACTTGGGACATCTGTGGCATTGTGTTGTGACAAAAGTGCACATTTAAGAGTGGCCTTTTATTGTCCCCCCAGCACAAGGTGCACCTGTGTAATCACGCTATTTAATCAGCTTCTTGATATGCCACACCTTTTTGGTGGATGGATTATCTTGACAAAAGAAAAATGCTTTCTATTTCTCCCTCTGATCTCAGCCTCTTGGTGTCCCTGTAAACAAATGTGTGCGATTTTTGTTTTTGAGAAATAAGCTATTTGTGTCCTGAAATGTCAGATTTTTATTTCAGCTCATGAAACATGGGACCAACACTTTTACATCTTGCGTTTTATATATTTTTTTGTTCAGTGTACATTTAAACCCCCTGCCATGATCATTTTAAAAAGCATAGACTCTCAAATAGAACCCTGAGGAACACAATTTTCCTACCAGATTATGTTTTGACCAAGCATTATTGAATGAATACTCTGAGGGATACTGGTCATATCTCTTCTAACACAACACAGCCTGAGGACATGAGAACCTCGATGCGTTTTGACCCTGTGACTCCAGCCTGGTGTATTAACACCCTCCACCAGGTGCCTGTTAATTGGGCCGGCTGGTCGGTGGCACCAGAGGCTCAGTGAGACATGGATCTCAACATGTCAGACTCCCCCAGAGGACAAGCTGTACAACGTGTCAGACTCCCCCAGAGGACAAGCTGTACAACGTGTCTCCTTTTTATTTTTTAAAGGGGCAAGCTGGGATTCAAACAACAACAAAGCAGTCACCCTGCCACTAAAACCAATTATTTACCAATCCCAGATTTCTCCCTCTGATCTCAGCCTCTTGGTGACCCTGTTTTTTAAACCATGAACTGTCTGTCTGTGCTGCTGCAACAGTATTTTCAGTCTAGTCCTGAAGAAGTGTCTTCAGAGAACTGCTTTTTTACATCCCTTGTTTCCAGCTGTCAGCTGTGATCTTCATCTCTGAATTTTTGACCCAAATAGCACCCTATTCCCTATATGTTGGGCCTAAAGGTCTACTGGTCAAGTGTAGTGCCCTAATAGTAGGATGCTGGTTGGGACGAGGCCCCCTCCTCCCTGAGTGACACTGTCAACCCCTCACCTGATCCACAATTGCAGGCTTCGGGGACACGTTAGCCTCAGGTCTGGGGCAGGCATTGACAGAACAGCCAAAAAGGTGACATTAAGTGAAATGGACAAGTTTTTTGGTGGTGGGGTGGGGGGGGTCAAAGCTTTGTTAATTTTGGGACTCCTGTTCATGCCATTTCACCAGTGACGTTGGTCTGCATCCTGATTTTTGTTTCAGGCCGTGATAATATGTGAACGCTGTTTCACTGCATTTATCAAAGCATTTAAAAAAAAAATATTTCCTAGATTTCTGCTGAATCATTAGCCTTTTGCTCATTGCAGAAGGAAGGAACGTACAGAGCCCCTACGGCTGGATACAAGAAACAGAATAATTAGGCCAGAGCACAATAATGTAAGGGATTTTTTTCCCCCTCTTGTTCTCTGCTCCCAGCAGTGTTCTGTAATTTCATTAAGCGGTCTATTCTCCCCCCCCACCATGCTATACGTTGGCAAGTGTAACACTAATTGGGAACCAGTATTAGAGAGGGCTTGTCTTGTCTGGTGATTCGACAGGGTTCAGGGCAGGCTTGGCAGGGATTGAGGGAGGAGAGGGTGAGGAAGGAGACGGTGAAGATGGGGGTGAGGGGGTTGAGAGAGGAGACTGGGAGGAGAGGAGACTTGGAGGGGTGAGGATGAGGTTGAGGGGGTGAAGATGAGGTTGAGGGGGTGAGGATGAGGGGGTGAGACGGGGGTTAGCCCCACACTAGTGTTCGATGGGCTGTGAGATGAGGTTTCATCAGAGGAAGCTTCTTAATTGGGATGAGGATTTCTGACTGTGTTGAGTCAGACTCATTCTCTATGGCTTTTTTTGAGATCTGCCTCTGGGAGGGAGAAGGATCAGGAAGAGGTTCCTGTCTTAGTTTAAGATGCTTTTAAGACTTTAAACATCATGCAGGCTGGTGGTGCTTTAAGTCAGTCAGCTAGATATCGTGATGAGAGTGAGATGTTTTCAGTGGAAACTGACAAATGTACAGATCTGTTGGCTCAAAATGATAAAACTGACTCCTAATTCCTAATTTCCCCAAAAGCACAATTTTGGTTTCCTGTTTCTGCACGGTGGTTGTGTTTCCCCAGTCTTTGTTGGTGACATTGCCTGTGGTTAGGCTGTCAGGGATCATCAACTGGCGGCCCACTGCAATTTTATTTTGCCCCATAAAGTTTTCTGAGCAAAAAATCAAAATGTATTTATTTTATAAAAAAAATATATGTAATTTTCGGCCTCCCGGTTGGGGCAGTGGTTAAGGTACTGCTGGTATTGCTGGTACTGCAGCGCCAGCTGTGCCATCAGAGTCCCTGGGTTCGCGCCCAGGCTCTGTCGTAACCGGCCGTGACCGGGAGGTCCGTGAGGCGACGCACAATTGGCCCAGCGTCGTCCAGGTTAGGGAGGGTTTGGCCGGTAGGGATATCCTTGTCTCATCGCGCACCAGCGACTCCTGTGGCGGGCCGGGCGCAGTGCGCGCTAATCAAGGTTGCCAGGTGCACGGTGTTTCCTCCGACACATTGGTGCGGCTGGCTTCCGGGTTGGATGTGCATAACTTTCAACCTTCGTCTCTCCCGAGCCCGTACGGGAGTTGTAGCGATGATACAAGAAAGTAACTACTAACAATTGGATACTACGAAATTGGGGAGAAAAAGGGGGTAAAATTCTCACACAAAAAAACTGCAAAAAAAAGTGTAATTTGGGGGTAGATTTTTTTTTTTGTGTGTTCAACTTCTTGATCAAAGAATGTAAATCATTAGGAATTCAGCTCAAAATAATTGTAAAGTATTTCCACTCATAGCAATGTGATTGTTGTGTCCCAATGTAATCAAGATTTGAAATTATTGTTTTTGTCAGATACAATATCTGTTTGGGCTTCTTGCATCAATTTGTAGCGTAAAAATGAGGTCATGCTGAGGGATGGAACAGGTGGCTAGATGAACGTCCCCACTGCAGCAGCTCCAGATTTGGGACTAACATGGCCTATGGATCAAAATCTCATCCGAATTTGTCCTAAATTCACCTTGCTGACATGTTGGATTTGTCTGGTGAATTGTGACCGTTGACCAGCTCTAGAAACATCAACTTAATGGAAAACGCTAAAATATCTCTCCATGGAACCAGAACCAATTAAGTCTGAATAAACCAATAAATATGTCCAAATGCACTTAGTCCTGAAGTTTCTCATTTTCCTAAGCAGCTTCAGAGTCACTGTGTTCGCCAGTCACCGAGTCAATCGAAAGGACAAAACTAATTTC